>NW_026057587.1:3447946-3516363 GCF_023721935.1 Panthera uncia | reverse complement strand
TATTTTATTTTATTTTATTTTATTTTATTTTATTTTATTTTATTTTAATTTTATATATAATTTATTGTCAAACTGGCTAACACACAGCGTATACAGCATGATCTTGGTTTTGGGGGTAGATTCCCGTGGTTCATCGCTTACATGTGACACCCAGTGCTCCTCCCCACACGTGCCCTCCTCGGTGCCCATCTCCCATCTGCCCATCCACTCTCAGTTTGTTCTCTGTATTTAAGAGTCTTTTATTTTAGGAGGATAGTTTACAACCTAGGGGAATGCTTCTGGGATTTAAATGTCTTTTTTTAAGTTTACTTATCCATTTTGAGAGAGAGAGAGAGAGAGAGAGAGAGAGAGAGAGAACAGGAGGGGCAGAGAGAGGGAGAGAGAATCCCAAGCAGGCTTTGCACTGTCAGCCCAGAGTCTGATTCGGGGCTCGACCTCATGAACCGTGAGATCATGACCTGAGCTGAGATCGAGTGTTGGACGCTTTACCGACTGAGCCACCCAGGCGCCCCCTAGTATTTTAAAACAGCTTAAACAGTATGACCTTAATTTTGTAAAAAAGAGTATTAATATTTAGGTGTCTGGAGAGAAAAAGCACCGACAGGAAGTACAATTTAATGTTAAGAATGGTATCGCCAAGTGGCGGAAATGCAGCCGACTTTTCTACATTTTTCTAGATTTCAATTTTGCTTATGATGAAATGTGTCATTTTCAAAAGAAAATTCGTTATATATACTTCAGTGCATTTGCTCCCTGGCTTACTTTCGACAGGTCTTCCAAGAAAAGAAAGAAGTACTTTCTTCATTGACAAACATACGGAACTTCTCCGAGTCAAACAGCGGCATCCCGTAGTGTGTATGTCACATCTTATAATCTTCAGAGTGGCTTCGTGTGCCTCCTATGACCCAGGGCCCAGGACCGTGAAGGGTTTCAAACACAGGCTATGCATTCGGCACGCGGCCACTCTGTTAGGTTTAGCACGTAGGTCCTGGGCTGCTTCTGTGGGCCGGTTGCAAGGACAATTTGGTTTCTCAGAACACTCACCGCGCTGTTTTGGTCTCTGTGCTCTGCCTGACGTCCCTTGGGCAGTGCCGTTGGTATACCTACTGGGTGGAAGGACCTTCCCTGGCCGGGCTGCCTGGTGTCTCTTGGCCAGGTGTACTGGGGTGAATGGTGTTCCGTCAAAATTCGTGTCCCCCAGAGCCTGTGAAAGTGACCTCATTTGGAAATAGGGTCTTTGGGGCGCCTGGGGGCTCAGTCGGTTGAACGTCCGACCTCGGCTCAGGTCACGGTCTCGCGGTCTGTGAGTTCGAGCCCCGCATCGGGCTCTGTGCTGACGGCTCGGAGGCTGGAGCTGCTTCGGATTCTGCGTCTCCCTCTCTCTCTGACCCTCCCCTGCTCGTGCTCTGTCTCTCAATAATAAACATTAGAAAAATTAAAAAAGGAGATAGGGTCTTTGCAGATGCAGTTAGTTGAGATGAAGTCATGCTGGAGCAGGGCGGGCCCCGAATCCACCGGACGCCTGAGTTGCTGGTGTCCTTGTAGGAAGAGACACAGAGACGCACGGGGGAGGACGCCGAGTAGGGATGGAGACACAGGCCTGAGCGAGCCAGCTGCCAGCCAAGGCTTGCGGGGAGCCACGGGAAGAGGCGAGGACGAATGCTTCCCCGGAACCTTCGGCGGGAGCGGGACCCTGTCACACCCGGGCCTGGGTTTCGGGCCTCCAGGACTGATGGTTCACACCTCCGTTTGAAGCCGCCTTGTTGGCGGTGCTTGGTTCCAGCCGTCGTGCTGATGACCAGGGAAGCAGTCCCTTCCGGGCTGGGCGGAGGGCTGTGCCCGGTTCCCTCTGCCGGTGCTGCTGGGCCACGGGATTCTGACGATGCGGTGTTGCAAGGCTAGAGGACCCAAAGGGGAGAGTCGAGGTGCCCCATACATCAGTGACCGCCAGAAGCGGCCGCCACCCCTGGGACCAGAGGACAAAGAAAAGGGGGGCATCACTGGAACCGAGGAGTGTGGAGGAGGGGCTGTCTCCGCATCTGGTCCCCTGCAAAATGGGGGTGCTGCTTGCCGGTGGCGTGGAGCCAGCGCACAGATTTTCCGGGGAATGTCGCACAGCCGGGGAGGCTCAGGGCTGCTTGAGTTCCGGCCGGTGCAGGAAGGAACCCCGACAGTAGAGGCTCCACCTACCCCCTCGGGCCAGCACCCCCTGCGGCCGGGCTGCTGGGAAGCGCAGTTCTCAGGCTTCCAGCCGGAGCCCTGAGCAGAGACCGCAGGCAGTCAACCCGCACGTATACTCTCGTTATGTCAGCAAAACCCCGAGGCTTGGAGAGGCGGACGCGTTGGCCTTTGTGTGTGGAGGGACCATACACCTGTCCGCTGAGCACTCCCGCAGCTTTGTCATGGATCACGCTCCAAAAACCAGGTCGCTGGATTCGCGGGAATGCCGCTTCAGTGGGCTCACGGAGAACAAGTGGCAATGCAGACAACGGTTTTCCTTTTTTCTTTCTCTTTCTTTCTCTTTCTTTCTTTCTTTCTTTCTTTCTTTCTTTCTTTCTTCTTTCTTTCTTTTTTTCTTTCTTTCCTCTTTCTTTCTTTTTCTTTTTTTTTTTTTTTTTGCGAAGCATCCTTACAAGTCAGTTTTGTTCCTGCTTAAAACAGAAAGGCTGTTTTTCCCTTTTGCAATTTAAAAAATCCCCTTGGAAACCTGGGGTCTCATCGGATGAAATTCATTGTCTCTGACGTTAAGGAGCGTTCAAGTCAGATCATGTCCTGGGGCCGCGGGCGAGCTGGCGGTGGCCTCGTGGCGCTCACTTCTGGCTGTGGGAGTTAGGATATCGTTGTCCTGCAGAGGACATCCTTTTGGATAAGAATGGCATCATTCCTGTCATACTTCTTTCAGACGGTGTAGTCCGGGAACTCCCCTTCATCCACCACCCTCTTTTCTCAGCTTCAATTTGCCAGTTTCTTTTCCTGCAACAAGAGTATGGGTGTTTTCTAAGGCAAGGGATCAAGCAGATACTCTGATAAAAATTCACGTTGGGCTCCCAGAGTGTCAGAGAATCGAGGGAGTCGGTTGGGAGTCTAGCGGGTGCCTTAGGCTGGAGACCTGCTTCTGGGAACGTGCACACACGCGGGGGGCCTCTGCCCTGCTCCGGGTCCCAGGTGCTTCGTCCCTCGCCCTCCCCCAATCCTGCGTTTTTCGCTCTTTCTGTTCCGGTGTCTCCATCTTCACCCTTTGCCGCGCTGCGCTGTCTGCCTGGCATGCCTTCCGGAACCTTCCGGGACCTTCCGGGACCTTCCGGGGCATATCCACATGGCTTGTTCCCACTCTTCATTAGGTCTCTGCTTACGTATCATCTGATACCTTCTCCGACCTCTTTTTCTAGAAATCTCTATATCTGTTTCCCGCTTTACTTTTCTGCATACACAAGGCTATGTAGACAAATAAATACGATACAAATTATATATATCCAGAATATAGTAGAATACACAAATTCTCCCCAAAGCTCCGTAAGATCGGGATTTTTAGAAGTGAATTAGCATGGCTGTGTTCCAATAAAACTTTATTCCCAAAAACAGGGGGCAGGCTGGATTTGGCATGGCGGCTGTGGTTTGCTGACTCCTGCCGTAGAAAGCCACCAAAGACCATTAACCCGCCCCCGGGCACGTCCTGGGTCGATCCCCCTCGGTCTCCGCCTGCCCAGCTCCCTGCCACCTGCTTCCTCTCCCCTCACTCGGTGCTGTGTGTGCACAGCGGTGGCACCCCCCCCCCCCCCCGCAGCACATATAAGAACGGGAGGGAGAAGCCCCGCCTGCCGCTGCCCTCGGTCTGAGAGCCTGGCCCGTGCGGCACGGGGAGCCAGTGGGAAACAGCCTCTCTGGGTTCTCGGCCGCCCGGCCCAGCAGGTCTGCACTGCTCGTGACTCACTGCATCAATGCGAATCCTGCAAAGTCTATTCGAGAAACCATGCTTGCTTATTATAGCTCAGATGTTGAAGAGCTACGGCGTGTAGACTGTGGTGTGCAGGGCGGCACAGGGGCTGTGCACAACCGCGTGCTGATGCGGTGTAGGGCCAGCCTCACACCTGGGGTCGAGGGGGCGGGGTGCGGGAGGAAGGGCGGCCAATGCGCGGGTGAAGGTCTGGGCCCTGGAAGGGGTCGCCTGTGTGCGTCCACCCACCCGGAAATGAGGAGGGACAGTCAGGACCGGAGACAGAAGCGTGCAGGTTTATGGCTAGCTGTGACCATTGGCGCATGGGGCTGCCAAGTTTTCTGATTTTTGTTTTTAACCAGGAAGTGTAAATCCTCATTTTTACATAAAATTTCCTATTTTTATTTTTTTTAATGTTTATTTTTGAGAGAGAGAGAGAGAGAAAACGACCAGGGGAGGGGCAGAGAGAGAGGAAGACACAGGATCCGAAGCAGGCTCCAGGCTCCGAGCTGTCGGCACAGAGCCCAACATGGGGCTCAAACTCATGAACCGTGAGATCATGACCGGAGCCGAAGTCGGATGTTTAACCGACTGAGCCACCCAGGCGCCCCTAAAATGTTCTGTTTTTAATGTTGATAACTACTTAGATATCTTGGGGCCGCATAAAACATAGTGTGGGGGGCAAAGCCACTCACGTGCCACCGTTCTGAGTAATCTCCCTCATACGACACGGGGAGAAACGTAGAAAGTGTCAGGTTTTATTCACATCGAGGGATTCTACAGACACGCACTGCTTTGCATTTGTCAGCTTTCGGGGCTCAGAGATCCTGCATGAATGAAAACGGAAGCAGCACATTTGTTGACAGCTCCGTCCGGAGAGACGGAGTGAGAGCGAGCGTGCTTTTAGGCGGATTTCACCCTGAGTTCAGCCTGCGTGAAAGGACCAGTTTTTAAAAAGGACCCGGGCTTGGTTCTGAGCAATCGATGCAGACCTTCTAGTGACTTCTGCGCGCTGGGCAGAGAGGCAGTCTGGTTTCCTCCCATCAGAAGAAATCCGGATGCTTGTGCTGGTCCCCGGGGCTGACGAGTTTGTGCGAGGGAAAGGTTTTCTTGTGCAGATAGAGATGCCTGGGGAGAGGATTCTGCAGGGGGAGATCAGAAGCTTACGTGTACTTTCTTTCCAATATGGGCCAGGATCTTTCACACGGGCTGCTGATTTCAATCTTCCCAACTACCCTGCAAGGGTGTGGGTCGTGGTGCTCATTTCCGAAGGTGAGATTAAGTAATTTGCCAGCCAGCGGGAGAGCTGGGGGCTTCCAAAGCCGAGTCTCAGCCTGCCTTTTCTGGAGCTTTGCCGACCTTGTACTTTGGACACGAAACACTGCCTTCTTCCCGGCCCTGCGCCCGGTGTCTCGCACATGCCGGTGGCAAAACGGGATTCACGGATCCTAAGTTGTGTTCAGAATGTCAGCTACGGAGGCGGAGAGTAGAACTTCTGGGGCAAAGCCCACAAGGTAAATCACGGCCTCGTATCAGCCCAGAGAGATTCCACAGGACCCATCTCCGCATTTGCAGACGTACGGCCCCAGCTCGCTAGTTAGAGCTGGGAATAGAATAGAAAAGGCACCGTAGTTGTGTCCCAGGATCCCGTCCAGGACGCCACACCGCAGGCATCCGCCCACCTGGATTTGCCAGAGTTTCTCACTTCCTCCTTGTCTGCTGTAACCTTGACGCTTCTGAATAGTGTTGTCCAAATCTCAGATGGTCTGTCTCCCAGTTGGGGTTGTCTGATGTCTTCTCATGATTCCACTGGGGTTATAGATTCTGGGGGGAAAGAAACACAGAAAAAAAAAACCCATGTCTCATTGGCGACGTTGACCTTGTTCACTTGGTCAAGGCGGTGCCTGCCACGTTTCTCCTCAACTGTTACTTTTCTTCTCTTCCCATATTCTAGTGTTTGGAAGCGGGTCCCGGAGTCCAGCCCACACGCAGGAGGAGGGGACTAAGCCCTCTGTGCTAGAATCTTGTTTGGTTTAAACCAACTTAAATTTTATTTATTTATTTAAAAAAAATTTTTTTAATGTTTATTTATTTTTGAGACAGAGAGGCAGAGCATGAACAGGGGAGGGGCAGAGAGAGAGGGAGACACAGAATCCGAAACAGGCTCCAGGCTCTGAGCTGTCAGCACAGAGCCCGACGCGGGGCTTGAACTCATGGACCGTGAGATCATGACCTGAGCCGAAGTCGGACGCTTAACCGACCGAGCCACCCAGGCGCCCCAAAACCAACTTAAATTTTATTTTATTTATTTATTTTTTTAATTTTTTTTTCAACGTTTATTTTATTTTTGGGACAGAGAGAGACAGAGCATGAATGGGGGAGGGACAGAGAGAGAGGGAGACACAGAATCCAAAACAGGCTCCAGGCTCCGAGCCATCAGCCCAGAGCCCGACGCGGGGCTCGAACTCACGGACCGTGAGATCGTGACCTGGCTGAAGTCGGACGCTTAACCGACTGCGCCACCCAGGAGCCCCACCAACTTAAATTTTAAAATGAAACAGCCAGTATGGTGGCTACTGTATTATACGGAGCAGGCCTAGAGCAACTTCTGAGTTAGGGCTCCGGTATCGGGGCTGGCCAGGGGATAATTATTGCACAGTCAGTCCACAAGTGCCCCGAAGAAATGAAAGTCCAGATACTGTCGTATAATTGGGGTGTGATGGAGAATTTTTTTTCGATGCTAAACTGGGACTCCCAAGCCCTTCTGGAAACTGCTCCCAGAGGATTCATAAAATCAAGCAAGAGCTGGCTCTTCCTTCCTGAGCTTCTATTTTGGGTTAGATAGAGCCAATCACTCTGACAGATAGGGATCAAAAGTGTCAACCTATTCCGGACCCATCTGTGTTTCGGAAGGCAACAGCCACAGGATGATTGTTTTTTTGACCCAAAATAACATGTAAGTGGGTGGCGATGTTCTCCCAGCTCCATAAGCCAGTCTGTCTCTTTGTCTGTCTGTCTGTCTCATTCTTATACACATCCCTGGCTCTGTCACATAGTTGCCCCATGCCTCAATTTCCCCATCTGCAAAACGGGGGCAGAAATAGTGACCCATTTAAGGGCTTGCCGCGAGGCACCAATGAATCATTGGCTGGATTCACGTCCGGTGCCACCTTGGTCACTATTCCTATCGTCCCAGCTTCACTGTTGGTGCGGCTTCAATACGACCATCACCATCAGCCTCTCCAAGACACATTGTTAATGAACGTGTTCAAGTCGTTTCACCCGTAAACTAAATGTCATTTTAAAAGGACCTTCGTATCGTTATTATAAAATGAAAACCCGTATTGCTTTTTGTATATTCAGTCTAACTGGAGAAATGAAAAGGAGACAGAAGGCAACCCTTGAAGTTCTGTAAGCGGTGGCCTGCCCACGGCTCAGAGCCTGCGGCCCACTTTCTATTTGTAGATGCGCCGAGCCAGGAGCCTAGCACCTGCTGAGACACTCTGCGGAAGGACTTCAAAGGGTTGAGGACAAGGGGGAGCTTTCTCAGGACGTGAGTCAGTCGTTTAAGGTGCCGGGTCCACGCACCACGTAAAACGATCGGAGAGACACGCTCAGTCTGGGCAAAGCTTTGCTAAGTGGCCCTGAGGGTGGTTTTGCCACCTCACCCCTGCCTTTACCTGAGTCCGAGACCACGGGAGGCATGGGCTCTGCAGACACGGCCAGGCTTGTACGTAGAGGAAGCAAAGGCATCAGACTGTGCGGCCTGGACTCCGACCTCTGCTTCCACGCTTCCCAGGACCCTACGTCGTGTTGAGTCGTATCTGTCTTTCCACATCCACAGAGGGTGTGCTCGCTTGAGCAAGAGGATTCAGGCAGATCCTTGCAGGGGCAGGATATGGTTCACGTAAGACAAGAAGCGGGGCTTCACCTTAGTCTTTAAAAAATAACCTTCGAGTTAAAGGAACTTGGAGATGCGAAGTTTGGAGAGTCAAAACGAGCGGCATCTGATCTCTGACTGAGAGACCAACCGCTCTGCCTGCAAATGAGACGGTCCCACTGAAGAGCTGGGCGGCGGCCGTTCATGACGGAGGGGGCTGGAAAAACCCAGAGCCCCTCACGGAAGGGAGCCTGTCTGAGGTCCTGTCGACGGCGAGGGGAGCATGAGTTGGCGTGCAAACTTTTGAGCGGAGCTGGTGGCGCGTGGTCCGTGGCCGCCAAACAGGTCTAAGGCAGGTTCTCTTCAGCTGCCTTCACATTCAAAACTTCAGATTTGGGGAGATTTTACAAGACGCTGTCCGTTTCTTTTTTTTTTTTTTTTTAACGTTTATTTATTTTTGAGACAGAGAGAGAGTATGAACGGGGGAGGGGCAGAGAGAGGGAGAGCCAGAATCCAAAGCGGGTTCCAGGCTCTGAGCCGTCAGCCCAGAGTCCGACGCGGGGCTCGAACTCACAGACCGTGAGATCGTGACCTGAGCTGAAGTCGGACGCTTAACCGACTGAGCCACCCAGGCGCCCCATGCTGTCCGTTTCTAATAGAAGACGTGGCGATGCCAGCCCACGTCGGCTGTTGGCGGTGGTCGCTTGGGGCTGCGAAATGGCACCCTCCCTGAGAGGCCACACACCCTTCTCTTTGCCCCAGTCTGAACCACCACTGATCTTCAGCCCCGGGCTGCTTCACGTGCTGGTGTAACTCCTAGGCTTTTGGGCCATCCGGTGTGAAGTCTGCCTTGAAGGTCATCTCTACCAGGACCTCTGAATCCACTGTCTGCTGACTTCTAGAAGAAGAGCTCTGGCTTCGGTGAGCTTTGCTGTCGTCATCCATCTGAAGGGCACCACCATGCCCCACTGGCGTGGCCAGCCCGGAGGAGAACCATGGGTGCCACGTGTTGGTGAGGACTCCCGACGCTCCTCGCTGTCCAGAACTGTCTGGCGGTTTCTATAAAACCTGAACGCCCGCATGTGCCACGATCCAGCAGCAACATCCCCAGGCAAATATTCGTCAGGAGATACACACATCCGCCAAGAGACATGTTCCAGAATGTTCTTTGCAGCGTTATTTTTAAAGGCTCCAGATCGGGGTCAACCTTGGTGTTCAACAGGAGCCAAATATGAAGAAATAAGCTTTGGAATATTTATGCAAGAGATGAAGTGCTGAAGCAGTGTTTCACAGCCATGGGTGAATCGTGGACAAAGTATTGAGAGAAATACCCAGACGCCAAAAAGATGTCTCTGTTCCATTTACACAGAATGAACAAAGAGGCGTAACAGATTTGCGGACCTAGAAGTCACAACAGTGGTCACTTTGGGGGAGGGATTGACTGGGAGGAAGGCAGGAGAGAAATCTGGTGCTCCTGGAAATGGTCTCTTTCTTGGTCTGGGTTATGCTATGCTGACGTGTGCCCTTTGCAGAAATTAACAGACTTGTATACCTATGGCATGTGCTCTCCTGTGTATGTATGCTTTGTTTTCATCTAAACAATTAACTTAAAAATACCTGAAAACATCCACGTGGGAAAGGAATTTGGTCTGTTTTCCATGGTGTCAGATGTACCGCGTTGTGAACAGAAGACAGATGTGGATCTAAAACTAAGGACATGTTTTCTAACACCTGGAGGGCCCTGAGTCATGAGGCGAATTCTGTCAGTGTTAATGGAAGTGATCTGTCTTTGGGGAAAGAAAGTTAGTCTTACTGAGTCAATGTTTGGGTAACACAGAGAGCTCCTTAATTCGTCCAAATTTATAGCCTGACTCTGCCTCGTTGGGCCATGTTTCAGAAGAACCGTTTTCCAAGAAAAAATTTTTATGTGTATTTATATTTTGAGAGAGACAGAGAATGAGAGGGGGAGGGGCAGAGAGAGAGAGAAAGACAGAGAGAGAGCACACAAGCAACAGCATCTGAAGCAGGCTCCAGGCTCTGAGCTGTCAGCACAGAGCCCAACGCAAGGCTTGAACTCACGAACCACGAGATCATGACCTGAGCTGAAGTCGGATGCTTAACCGACTGAGCCACCCAGGCGGCCCTAGAAGCACCATTTTCATTTGCTCATATAACTCAAGGTTCCTGTGATCAAGAATTTGAGACTTGGTGGAGGAAGGTCTCTGGTTGGAGGGAGAGAGCGAAGCACTGACATTCTCAAGGCAATAGTGCGTGTTGTAACAATACCGATAAATCATCTCTTGAAAAAGCAAGACGCCTTTTTAAAAAGGCACTTAAATATTTTACATTGCTGGGTGATTCGTGGAAGGATCCTAGGAGGCTCATCCTTTACATTAACAAAGTTATAATTGATACATTTTCTTTCTCGCATTAGCAGCTGGCGAGCTCAGTACTCAAATGTGATATTCAATCAATGGGTAACAATCTTCTTTATGTGATTTCCTTGGCATGTAGTTTTCCACACATTGTTCTCTTTTTCTTTTTTTAAAATCATTATTCTTAACTGCCTTATTGCGTAAGTATTTTTATTACAGGCATTCTCAAACCCCCCTTTTTTTTTTAGAGTAGGTGAATGCAGTTTATAAGTTATTATGCATTGCACACACTGAACGAGCGTATGGTGGAGACAGATTTTATGCGGGATTCGGTTCTGAAGTCAGCAGGTTATCCTGAAATCACATATGGGAAAACTGACCCTGAAAGTCGCCTTCGGTAAGAGCTGTACTGGAGATAGACCTCACGAGTGCTGGCCTTGCCTGCTAGCCTTGGAGAGACTGCTGTTTCTCGGTTGAGGACCAGATGTGCTGGTAGTTTGCCTCTGGGGACCAGTTGTCCCACGTGGCACTCGGAAGAAGAAGCTCTTGGATACGTGGAGGGGACATGTTCGCCTCCGTTCAGGCTCTGTTGCAGGAGACATATGTGACACCTTTTGCGTCATAAAACTAGCCATTTTACAGTGAACAATCCAGTGGTGGTTAGCACATTCAGTGTTTTACAGCCACCACTTCTGTCCCGTTCCAGAACACTCACCCTACCCCAGAGGAGACCCCATACCCACCAACAGCCACTGTTTATCCTCTCCTCCCTCAGCCCCTGGCCACCATCAGTATGCTTTCTGTCTCATTTGCTGTTTCTGACCTTTCCTATCAAATACATACAATGGACACACAACATTTTATGTTGTGAAAAGGGGCTCCTTTCACTCAGCATGTCTTCAAGCTTCGTCTGTGTTGTAGCAGACATCAGTCCTTCACGCCTTTTTATGGCTGACTAGTATTCTGTTGAATGGATAGACCACTTTTCGTTCATCTGTTCATCAGACGATGGACGTCTGGGTTTCCACCTTTTGGCTGCTGACAGTAGCACTGCTCTCCACACTGATATATGAGTATTTGTTTGAACACTGGTTTTCAGTTCTTTGGGGTAAATACCAGGAGTGGGATTATTGGGTCATATGGCAATTCTGTTTCACTTTTCTCAAGAATGGTCAAACTGTTTTCCACAACAGGTGCAGCATTTTATATACCCCCCCTTCCCCAGCAGTGCACGAAAGTTCCAGCTTTTCTGCACCCCTGGACAGGTGGCATGATAACTGTTCTCTTCCTCTCTGCTTGCTCCCCAACCTTGTGAATCTTAGGTAGAAGAATTCTGGGGGCACCTGGGTGGCTCAGTTATTTAAGTGGCCGACTTCTGTTCAGGTCATGATCTCATGGTTCATGAGTTCGAGCCCCACGTCGGGTTCTGTGCTGACAGCTCAGAGCTGCCCCTCCCCCCTTTCAAAAATGAACATTAAAAAGAAGAAGAATTCTTATGGGTTTGACCCCATTGTTTTTGGTAGAGAAGAGCTGAGCTGTCTTTGGGGCAGCCTGTGTTCTGATGAGAGTGAACAATGGGAGGCGAACAAATTTTTAACTGTGTTTATTTTCCATCATTAGGACAGAGCATATGTTGCAGGTACATGTAAGTTGATGAAATACTTTTATGGAGAGCAGCTTTTTTTAAAATTCAGATGTGTCTGGTTCATGAGCTGGCATTAGAACCTGCTTTGTGTGTTATATTTTTCTGCTTAAGCTTGTCTCTAACCTGTGTTAGAAAAATATCTTTTAAATAGCACAGTGTGCTTCTCTGTAATTGCATTATTGGCATATGTATTATGCCTGAATGTCAAACAGGTCTGGAAGAGCATGTGTCTGTCACAGTTAAAGCAAGTGCACATTTATAGATTTTTCTGAATATAGAAAGGAACTTAGAGTTTGAGTCTCCCCTCCTCAGACCTGAGGATGACAGGAAACCAGATACAGTTATTTCAGTAACAGTCTCTTTATTGGCATAACAATCTTTCACACTCAAATGGCCCTTTCCAGTTTGCAAAGTGCATGTATACACCTTCCCTCATTTAAATCACTCTTGGTGATTTAGTGATTCAGCACTTATATTACACTATATTACACTATGTTAACTAACTAGACTTTAAATTAAATTTTGAAAAAAACAAATGGACACTTGGTAAGTGTTAGGATTAGGCCTCAAACCCAAGTCCTCCAGGCCCCAATGATTTCTCCGTGTAACATGAGGACTTAACCAATTGTCCTGGCCTTGAGTGCAAGGGCAGGAATGGGGCTCAGACCCTGGACAGCACGCCAGACAGCACCCCCAGGCAGCACCTTGGACAGCACCTTGCTCAGCACCTTGGACAGCACCCAGGGGGCAAATCACTCCTTCCATTCTGTATTTTTCACCTTCTTCCTTTGCTTCAAATGCTGTCACCCCAAGGAACCCCCCTCCCCTGCATATACACATGCACACACACCCACACACACACACTCACACTCCCTTTTCCTTCCTTTCCTCCGTCCTCCTGGTCACTCCTCTAGGTGAGAACCACTCATGAAGACTTTTCAGAAAGAAAAGCACTATCAAGCACATCCCAGTGTTGACTTAAATTATTTTTATTATATTTTCTTATAGTTAATAATTATACCCTCATTTTACTAGACTTGAATATTATAACTACACAGTCTATATATTTGAACATATTATATATTTATAATTCATAACATAATTACATGTGCCCAGTGATAAAACTGGTTTATAAAATTTTTACAGCTTTCTTAAACTGTAAAGCCAAAGTGAATGAACACATTTGAGGGAAACAAATGTGTGAGGCCAATAAAATCCAAACTCAAACTTGTAATTTAGTATGTCAGATATTATTTTACTTAAATTTTCCTTTGTAGTGAAGATAGCACCATTTGACAGTTGGCTGAACGGTGATTCACTGAATCTTTCAAGGGAGAAAGTGGCTGTCTTGAACCATTGAAATGTGGATTTAATTACAGTTCCTGGTGTGGATGAGGTGGGGGTTCTGAAGACCCAGGTACCCCCTCGCTCAGCCCTGGAGCTGCTCTTGGGAGCTTTGTGGAAACTCGGGCTGTATCTCAGTGTTTCAGGCAGGGGCTGTGTCTCAGCTTGGGAAGCCGTGACAAGGTACCACAGACTAGGCAGCACCAGCTTTATTTTCTCGTGGTCCTGAAGGCTGGAGTTCAAGGTGCTGGCACGGCCGGTGTCTGGAGAGGGCTCTGCTCCTGGTCTGTAGGTGGCCCCCTTCTAGCTGTGACCTCACGTGGCCTTTCCTTGGCACGTGTGTGGAGAGAGAGCTCTCTGCTGACTTTTCTTATAAAGACACCAGTCCCACCGGATGAAAGCCCCACCCCGTGACCTCATTTAATTACTTCCCTAAAGGCTCCATCGCCAAATGGGTGATTAGGGCTTCAATATGTGAATCTGGGGGGACACGTTTCAGTGCATGGCAGGTAGGTAAGGCAACACAGTGGGTAGGTGTAAGTGGGCAAATTTATCTTTGGTGAACCTATGCTTCTCCTTTCGCTTCTTGCACCCAGGGAATGCACTTCACCCCCATCCCACCTCCACCTCAACCCACCCACCCTTCATTCTAATGAGGTCTGACTTCTTTCACAAAGTGCCCCATTTTTAAGCCAACATTTTTTTTTAATTTTTTTAACGTTTATTTATTTTTGAGATAGAGAGAGACACAGCATGAACGGGGGGGGGGGGCAGAGAGAGAGGAAGACACAGAATCGGAAGCAGGCTCCAGGCTCTGAGCCATCAGCCCAGAGCCCGACGCGGGGCTCGAACTCGGGGACCGCGAGATCGTGACCTGAGCTGAAGTCGGACGCTTAACCGACTGAGCCACCCAGGCGCCCCTAAGCCAACATTTTTAAGACATATCTGTTATGGGAAGGAGCACACAGTGTATGTTTTTGTCTCAGTTAAGAGCCAACATTTAAAAACAGGGATGTTTCAGATAGGAACCCGGACCTCCAGTTCCTAAAAACCTGGAACAGCTGGGTTCTCTCTCCTGCCTCGCATCAACAGGTTGGAGACAGTTTGCTGCTGACTTCTTTAGATGGGGGCATGAGCCTTGCCAATCTCTGCATTTCTTATCACTCTAGAATGTTCTTCTTTCTGGCCCAATCTACCCCTTTATATTGCCTGCTCACTCCCTGGGGTGTTAGAATTTGTAACTGTTGCAGGGACTCTTCTCTTTCGGCTTTATCCTTATCAGGATTCGTTCCCCCTCCCCGTGTTTTTGCTAAACAAGAGATAAAAAATCAAATACAGCTATTTCAGTTTCGTGCATTAGTGGATATTAATGCATTAAAAAAACTCCTTGACTGGCACTGTCTGTAGTTGCCCTTTGAGGGAGGCTTCAGGGGTTACAGGGTGCCAGCAGTTCCTCAGATCGGATCCCAGAACTCTGGTCGGCCCGCCGGGAGCTGGTCCCAACTTCTGTATGTCCCTCTACGACGCAGAAATAGGACTGCGCCCCTTCCTTTCTGTGCTTGCAGGCAGGTGGCACTCTGACTCTTGCAGGGGAGGCCCTCTGCCACTAGGCATCCACCGTCTGGCAAATCCGAAACCCTCTTCCTTTGTGTGGCTTTACGCTTAAAGGGTCTAAGACTCAAACTGTTCCCCTTGCAATACTCAAGCCCTCCCGTGGAAAGGACAGCTGTGAAGTTTGTGCAGGAGCGAGCAGATACACAGATGCGGGTTGTTCTCCCTTCACACCGTTATTTCAGGTCAGGAGTGCTGAGCCAGAGGGTGATTTCATCCAGCAGTGCTCGGAAAGTTCTTCATTATCTCAGTCCTGGTGATGCGTGAGTCACCAGATCCCTGTCTTCAGGCCGTGGGTGTGTGTCGTCAAACTCAGTTCCTGGCTTTCAGATGTGGTCCACGGTGCACAGTGTCCAACCTGCACAACAGGGGCCGCGAGCGGGGGCCCTGCTTCACCATCGCGTGGAGCGGGTGTGTGCACCTGGCACCCCAGGCACCCCAGGCACCGCTGTGGCTGGCCGCTTACCCCAGGCTGCGGAGAGCCTCGCGACTCAGGCAGGCCTGTCAGGTTATGTTAAATCCACTCCGTCCTCCTCCTCCTCCCCCTCCTGAGAACTGTCATAGCTGGAGCCACCCGCGCGCCTGTTGGGAGACTCTCATTTTGTCGTGTTGCGACCACAAGCCCACATCTTTTGGGGGCCTGCTGGTCTCAAGCATGCGACCAATACACAAGGTGATCTGTATTTTGCTTGGTGGCATTTCTTCGGTGGTGCTGATTAACTCAGAAAGGAGTCCTCTAGTTGGAGCGGGGACAGCATCCCTGGGTGGGCGGCTCTGGTCCTGCACAGTGTCAATGATGAGAGCTTCCAGGGTAAGTCTTCTTACTTTGCGGCATCCGAATAGGACCCGAAGCACGGACAGCAGGCATTTTCGGAATCTTCCCTTAAGTACTGCAAATACATGCATGTCAGAGCAGCACCGTGCCCTGGGGCGACAAGGGGTGAAGTCTGCGGGAACTGTAGCGCTTGGGACAAGACCCCCGGACCCGCCCTCCCACCCCCGCTCCTGCAACCGGCCCCATCGCTCCCCGCCCCCAGCCACCTCTGCACTTTCTCCGGGGGTAAACAGCAAGCGTGGATAAAGTGAGATACCCGTAATTTGGAGGATAAATCACATAGGTTTGCAGGTTCAAAGTGGTATCTTCTTTTTTCTTTGGGCCTTTGCTGGGTGTCTTTGCCAATGAATCGGCTTCTGTCGGCATCATTGTGTGGAGGGCTTTGACACGCTGCGCAGGTATTTTGTGATTATCTAAGTGTAGGGCAGAGGATTGTTTGTTTGGGAGTGGTTTTGTTTTCAGCAGCTCCTTCTGTGGTTGGCCTTCTTGCTGGGGGCGGGGGCGGGTCACCAGGATAGTAAGTGGTGCCCGAAGTGCCAACTCATGCTTCAACCGAGCTGGAGAAATGGCATTGGGAAGAGACGGTGGTAATTCTTTTCTTTTGCCTGGCGACGTCGTGAATCAGTGCTGCTTGGACAGGATTTCAATCTTGAGCTGTTTTTCTTGGGAAGACAGATTTCGTCAGGTTAAGCGGCTGACCTGGAATCACTGAGAAGGAACGTAAAATAAGTGAATGGAACTTTTATGTAGCCTCCAAAAAATTGGGTGAACGAGCCAGTGCTGTTTCCTTCCCCTGAGGTTCCTTTTCTGCAGTCAACTCTTCCAAGTGAGGTGCAGAGAGGTGATGTCATGAGCGAAGGGGTCATTTGGTGGTAGAAAGTAGAAGATGGGAAGACGTAGGCAAAGGTGGTCATGCTTCCAATAGGGAAGGGACCACCTTTTTGAGCCGTCATTGTGTGCGGGGGAGTGTGCTTAGTGTTCCGGGAGAATTACTGCACTTAAATCTCCACACCGCCTGATCACGTAGGCATCTTTACATCCTCAGACCTCAGAGAGCTGTGCGGCTGTCGGACAGCCTGCGCGAGGCCACACGGCTTACGAGGGGGAAGGGCTAGAGGTTGTATTTGGGCAGTTTGACCTCAGAACCCATACTCCTCTCCCTGTAGCCCCAATGTTTCTCCTATGGTCCTCTGAGATATTGCTGCCTTTGTCTACCATGGGGCACATAAGGTCTCCAAGGTCAGGACCCTGGTGTTTCGATGAGTACACCCATACCCTTCAGATCGCCGGTGTTATGGGGAATATCCCCGAGGAGGCAATGTGACTGCTATATTGTCAAGCTCATTCCCATAGGTTGGGGAATCATTGTTCCCAGAACAAAGCACCATTGATATGGTGTGTTGGGAAGGCGTGTAGGGTTGCTTCCTTGTGTTTTATCACCATGGAAACAAGGTAGGTGCCAAAGAGCGGAGAAGCTCCTGATGATGGAGAGGAAGGGACGTTGACTGAAACATGGGACCTGAAAATAGCCAGGAGGAGCCTCCTTCCTGTGGGAAGTGTCTGAAACCACAGGACTCTGCCCTTTTCCTGTTGGGAGGGTGAATGGAGTGTAGAGGAGAGTCACCGGATCAGTTCTAGACGTGGGTGGCCTGCGGATATTGACTCACTGAGGAGTGAACGGAGGACAAACCTGAAGGACCAGGCAAACAAAATTGCAGACTTGACTGGTGGAGGCTGATGAATTGCCAGGCACCTTCCACTGTGGCCATTAGTTGTCTCTATTGCCTCTTTCTTGTTCTTTTGGATGGATGTCATTCCTTCTCCCTCTTTGTGAGAACCCTCAACATACATATTGAAGTCATTTTCAGATTGCTTTATTATTTTTATTTCCTCTGGTGTCAATGCATCCTGATTACTGATTTTGTCACATCCGTAGAGTACTGTTTTTCTTTTAAACGTGTTTTGGCATTTCCATTTTCAGGCTTTTCTTTAATGGGGAGAATTACCCCCAATTTCTCTCTCTTTCTGTGCTCAGCCCCACTCTATCTTACCTCTCTGCTGTTACTATGCTACACCCTGAATGCCCCCAGTCTCGAATTAGGTTTGGTGACTGGTAGCTCACAGTTCTCTTAGTAGGTGATACGAGGGCGTAACACAGCGCACACACTGAGCCAGCGGGCCTGCTCCCTCTCTGTCTCTGGGTGTGTTACCTTACATAAGCTGGAACTCTGGGCAGACGTCAGTTATATTCAGCTTTCTTTGGGGTCTGGGGCTGGACCGGCCTCAGGGCGGGTGGTAAGCTTTGCTCAGATATCTTGCCTCATGCATGAAATTCAAGTCCCACATACACTGAAAACAAACAAACAAACAAACAAACAAAACCTGGACTCCCAATTCTGTGCCTGAGAATCTGGCCTGAGTGTCCCACTCACCGTGGGTGTTCCAGTCATTTGTAGTCCTCATAGATTTTTTTTTTTACCCCATTTTTGAGCAGGACAAAGCCTTTCAGATCTTCTCTAATGTTATTTTGGCAATGTGTTTGGACTGGCGTTTGTGAGGAAAGGGTCAGTTCAAAGCTTTACTTACCAAGATTGCCTGGTTAGGATGCAAACGCGCAATACAGGTCAACGTGCCACATACTGTGGGTGGTTTATCCGCTGGGAATCTCACTACAGCCTTAATATATATTATTTTATTATAGTCTTATAACACCATGTGGAGGACTGTTACTCCCGTTTTATAGAGTAGGACACTCATGGCCCGGAAAGAAGAAGGAAGCCGGTCCCACATCGCACGGTGTTTGCAGAATCACCTCTTATCCAGGGGCTAACTTCCTAATCAGAAACCTCAGCTACCGTGCTCTGCCGTGTCCCTGAAGTTGGGGAGTCATCTCATGACGCCCTTTCCTTCTGTCCTAGGAAAAGGAACTGAAGGATGCCATCCAGGGGAAGCACCACCTGAGACCCCACTATGCAGGCCTTCCCGCACGGGGCTGGCAGCCTCACAAGGTAACTGGAAGCGGGATGGCAGGGAGGGGTCTCGGGGAAGGAGGGGCGGGGGAGAGGGAATCACCCAACTCCACCCAGTGCGTGGGTGGCCGGTTCCTGGGTCACATCCCTTTTATTCCTCCGTGCGATGCCCGTACCCAGCACTTAGTGGCATCTCGTTCACCGTCCACTAGTTCTCTCCGCGTGGAAGTCTGTTGGGATCATACCCTTAACAAAGAGCCCAGAGCAAACCAGCTGGGGTCCCTCAAACCTGCCCACACCAGGTCCCCCCCCCCCCCAGCCCCCTGCCGGCTTCTCTCAGCCCAGCGGATGGAAGGTACCGTCCACACGACTGCCCAGGGCAAGGTGCTAGGCGCCACCCGGACCCTCCCCTCACCTCATGCCTACATCCCGCGCGCCAACAAGCCACGTCAGAACTTCCTCCCCGTCACGGCCTCCAGGCCACCACTTTCTCCTGCTGCTATCGTCCCCTAAGGGGCCCATCGCCCTTCTGATCATCCTAGGTCATTTTCTGGCAGCAGCTAGACTGGTCTAGTGACAGGACCAGGTGACGTGGCTCCTCTGAGCAAACTTCCGATGCCTCCCATAAACGGCAGTGGCAGTCCTTCCGTGGTGCCATCTTGGTCAACCTTACCAGCCACCCCACCTTTGGCTCGTGACGTTCTGGCCACTCCGAACCTTCTGTTCATCAGACCACCAAGCTTGTCTCAGCGCTGGATAATTTTCCCTGCTAAGAATTCTACTTCCTCGTCTCCAAATACCTGGCAGTTTCTGGGCATCCATTCCTAAGAGGTACCTTCTCGGCAACACCTCTATTGCTGCACACAGGTGGCCCTCTCTCCCCCCTGCTCTGGTCTTGGCGACCTCACTGGGTTTTGTTTTCTCGTATCTCTTACCACATGGTCGATCGCGCGTCTTCATTTCTGTGTCCGCCTGTCTTCCTGCGACGAGAACGCCAGCTCCAAGGGAGCACAGGCCGTTGCTGTCACATCCAGCAGTGTTTCCCCAGCACCAGCAACAGCGCACACAGTAGGTGCTCAAAGAGTAATTGCTGACGATTGGCAGTTTGCAGCTGCTAATTTCACAGGTGTACTAACATGTATTTCAGAGAACGGAGTTCTAACAGTTCACAAAAAAATTAGAGCTTTCTTGATTTGACACTTACTCTTCTGCCTTCCAGTTGGCCAATTTTTTTTTAAAAAGATGTGCTTTTCAGAAAGTTGGAACCCTCGTGCGCCGTTGATGGGAATGGAAAACGGTACAGGTGTTGTGGAAAACAGGACGGTGATTTCTTAAACAATGAAAAATAGAACGACCAGATGATCCAATACTTCTGCTTCTGGGCATATATCCAAAAGAACCGAAAGCGGGGTCTTGAAGAGATATTTGTGTAGCGGTGTTCACAGCAGCACCGTTTGCCCTAGCGAAAATGTGGAAGCAACCCACGGGTCCGTCACCAGACACACGCACCAACAAAACGCGGTGTCTATTACAACGGAATACCATTCCGCCTTAAAAGAAGGAAATTCTGACACCTGCCACGACCCGGATGAGCCTGGAGGACACGATGCTTAATGAGATAAGCCAGTCATAGAGGACGATACTGTATGATCCCACTTAGGTCCCCAGAAATTCAGGAACCCAGATCCCCAGAGTCAGAGTAAAATGGCGGGAGGGTTAGTGTTTGATGGGGACAGAGTCTCGGTTTGGGGAAGATGAAAAGAATTCTGGAGACGGATGGAGGGATGACTGCATAGCAGTGTGAATGTATCTCGTGCCACTGAGCTGTACTTAGGAATGGTTGATGGTTCAGTCCTACGGGATGTGCGTTTTACCACTATTCTCTAAAAAGACGTGTGCTCGGTGCATCCCAGCTTTCCAAGTAGTGCCCTTCCCCTCATATTCCCACCAGCCCCCACTCTCTCTGCCCTCTTTCTTTCCAAACCTCTCAGGAAAGACTCTGACAAACTCACTCTCGCTGAGGCGTGAATGCTGAATTTGGCTTAGCGGCCCCCTCTGCCCAGGAGTATGTCTATTTCAACAGGAATGGCCGTGTAACATAACGGTGGTGTTTTGGGCAGCAGAGGCAGGCTGAGAGCAGGGCGGTGGGAGCTGGCTGTAGGGAGGACTGAACTTAGGGTGGCTTTCTCATGCACTTGTGTCTCCTCCTAAGCGGGGCTCCTGTGCCTGGAGAGGTGATTCCAGCTTTGGAGGGGCTCAGAGAGACAGGGCGGGAGCAGGGACGATGGTACTTCCCGGAGGCATCCGGCCAAGCCAGTGCTGGTCAGTAATGGGTTAGAGTCCTGGTTCTTGGCGTCACCGTCCAGGCAAGGGCTCCTGTCCGGGACCTGGCTGGATGGCTGTGCTGATGGGCCACCCTGGTCATCCTAGGGGATCCTCACAGAGTCCAACACTTTTTCACAGAAGGTTGGAAACGTCTTCCTGGGCTGCATCCCCGCCTTAACTTTTTACACAAGGCTGCTGGGCACAGACGAGAGCTTACGTTCCTTCCAGCTTTGCAGAGGTGTGTGAGGGCGCCCAGTGACTCACCAGCACAGACAGGAATAGCAGAGCTTTGAGAGAGAAGGCAGGGAGACTGGCAGGGCCATGCAGCTCTGTCCTGCCCCTCTGCCAGCTTTGCAGGCTCAGTGTTAGTTCAGAGTGCCTGGGCTTGCTGTCTGAGATGGGGGTGGGGGTGGTGGTGGAGAGGGGGATGGGAGGGGTGAGGGGGATGGGTTGGAGGTTGATATGGGATGGAGAGGGACCGAGGGAGGGAGAAGGCCTGGGAAACAGCAGTTCTCACAAGACCGTCCTTGGAGCCTGGGTGCGTGTCCAGCGTAAGCAGGGGAGGTGGAAGGGACCGGGTTGGTTAAATGATGCCAAAATAAGTATTCAAGCCCAGCACCAGACTCATGGATGGGGGAGCTGTCCCTGTGACCCTGCAGAAACACAAGGAACCCTCCTGGTTCTCGGGACGATGCCTGGAAATTCCCAATTCCCCCATCTGATTCTGGCCTGGGTTTGCAATGTGCTTCTCAGGATCCCCGATTAAGAAAGCAGTAGTAATGACCCGAGCTCTTAATTCTGGAGGCAGAAAGATGCATCGTCACTGTCGTCCCAGGAGCCTGCCCAGAAATGATTGCCTCTCGGGTGCAAAATCTGACGTGGGCTTCTTGGGAAAACCGGGTTGAATATCAGATTGGGGCAGGCAGCCCTGTGCAAGGAAACGAATGAGCTGGGAATCCAGGGCACGGGGCACAGAATGTGTTCAAGGTCCTTTACGCTGGCAAACCCACTTTTCCCTGATTAAAGAAAAATAATTCAGATTTCCCATTTGCCTCAGTCCAAGGGGGCCTATGAAACTCCGCCCCCCCCCAACTGGGCAGCTGTTCCTGGGGCCAGTGGGAGGTTCGGGCTCATTCCCAGGGCATCACCAGACGCCTCAGGCTGCACTTCCCCTGGTGCCACTGGTCTGCCCCCAGGCCTGTGTTCTGAAATGGAAATGAGTCAACTGGCTGGATCTGGTGCCCCAGGTGTTAAGGGGCTGCGTCTGTGTGCAGTGGGACGGTCCCAGGGCAGCGTGGAAACCTGGCATCGGCTGCGTCCTGCAGCCAAGTTCGGGGCAGGAGGTGAAGTCCATGACCTATGAACCCATCACCCGTGAACTCCGCTTACCTGCTGGCCAGAAATCTGAGGGTGGCAGGAATCCTGGGTCCGGTTATGAATCACTGGTACGAACAACAGTCATCCTACTTACTAGCTGTTCTCACTCTTCGTCTAGTAAGAGAAAATTATGGGTGTTGATAAGGACAACACCTGTAGACATCCGCGGTTTGTGAGGCTAAGAGCCCTGGCTGGAAAGAGAGGGCCCTGGCCCGGGCGGGGGTCACACCGGAATATCATCCGTTTTTCCTCAGAACAAAATCCGCTAGGAGTGAGCACATTGTTAGATTTCCATCTGACCAGAACAAAAGAAGAACCGTCCGGGCTCCCGACTTTGAACATCTCAGAACCTTTCCCAATGCGTTTCTTTGTTTTTTTGTGGGGTCGTAGTTTCTGTGTCTTAGTGAAAAGCCCTTTATGTCCTTTCTGCTATTCTGAGAACTCTTTCTCCGCGCCTGGCTCTGTTCCCAGGAGCACGTTCTTGTCCAGGCGCAGGGACGTGGGGGGGATGTGGGTCGGCCCCGGGAGAGCTCTCTGCCTGTGGGAGTGCCCGGCTTTGAGCTAGACGGCAGGCAGCGGGGACCAGGGAAGTGGTAGGCCAGGGGGCTTCTCTACGGAGGCTTCTGGCACCATCAAGGGCTGGGAAGGCCCACTGGGCAGCGTGGTGAGGCCTCAGGCTCCAGCCCCACGTACCCCCCCCAGCCAGCTGACATTTACTGTGTTTTTGTTTGGAGGCATCTGTTTCCAGGCGGGATCAGCTGCTACCGAACCCGAAAGAACGACGCCCTCCCTGGGTTTGTCAGCTGGGATTCTTTCCAGCTGCCTGTAGCAGGGACCCAAGCTTGGTGGCATAAACACCCGGGGGGCATTATCGCTCTCGTGCAGGAAGATGTGAGGAGCCCGGGGCAGAGGCGGCTGCGGAGACGCAAGAGGGCCCGGGCTCTGCTCCTCCCCAGTGCCATCGTGCTGGGGCCGTGATGTGTCATCTCCACGACACGGTGGCTACTCCGTCCCCCAGCATCACTTCCTCGCTGGAGCTGGAAGAGGAGGAGCAGACCGAGCCTCTCTCAGGAAGTGTGTTCAGGAAGGGTCACCGTCCCCCAGAGATTTCTGCTCAGGGTCATGTGGCATCTCCACTGGGGGGCCCGGCGGGGAAGAGACTGCACCCCCAAGGCTGTTCACACAGGTGTGGCCAGTAGGGGAGCCGGCAGCCGGCCCCAGCCGAGGCCTCGGTGCTGGGGACAGACAGGAGATTGTCAGGCAAAGGCATCTTCCAGGGGACAGCTTGGTGTTTGCGCTTTCTGAGACGCTTTTTAGATTACCGTCGCCTTTGTCCTCCTTCTCTGGTTGTGGGGACTCTGGAGCCAGGCTGCCTGGGGTCAGAAGTCCTAAAGCGAAGGTGTGGGCAGGCCGCACTCTTCCTGGAGGCTCTAAGGGAGAAGACGTCTCCTCACCGTTTCCGGCTTCTGGAGGCGCCCCCATCCCTTGGCTTGTGGGCCCTTCCTCCACCAAAGCCAGAACAGCGTCTTCAAAATCTCCCTTTTAGACGCTGATGCTCCTGCTTCCCTCCTGTAAGGACCCCTGTGATCCCACCGGTCCACCTGGACTGTCGGGGACAAGGCCTGGACACTCAGTCACCTCTGCAAAGTCCCTTCTGCTGTGTAAGGTTCCGGGGACTTGGGTGCGGACAGCCTGCTGCAATATTCAGTCACGCCTTTGCTTACCTCCCCTCCCTACCAACAGACCCTCTCGCCCTCCTCGGAAAGACCAGAGCGATGCCCTTAATCATTCTGGTAAACGTACGGGGGAAGACTCTGGTAAGTTTTAGGTGCGAGAAATACCGATCCTGGTGCGAGAGGAGGTCTGTGACAGAATCAATGCCAACCACTTCTAGAACCTTCTAGTTGTCCAGACGTCCCCTGCATTTTCTTCCTCGTCCATTTCAACTTTCCTTCAAAGCACTGACTTCCAGACCGATAAAACTTGTTCCCTCCCTCCCCCCAACGTCATCGCTTTCTCTCATGTTGCTGTAGTCATCTGCACTATTTCCAGGAACCAAAGTACAGCATCCCGGCTCCACGTGGGGGGAGGGGGGGGTTACGGCACACACGGGCCTCGCACATCTGCCCCAACCTCATCTGCAGCATCCCGGCGGGAGGGCGGGGGTCTGGCGCCTGCCAGTAGGTTCCGGACGCACAGCTGGACTGTGAGTGTCCCCAGGTTGGGGACCGTCCATTGTCAACCACGGCCCCCGCTCAGCGCCCCTTGGGGCGTGATTCCCGACAGCCCCACGCTCTTGTGGGGACAGTTCACGTCGCCTTCCGCACAGGGAGCCCGAAACCCACCCCGGCTTCCCGACAGAGCAAACGTGCTTCTCGGAAACGCCTCACTCATGGGGACTTTGAACCCTTCGTTCTGTGTCTCTACTGTGGGAACGTTGTTTTCTTTCGAGAATTAATCCACCGGAGTCCCAGTAGGAACAGTTGGCCCCTTCAAGGTGGGGGACGGAGGAGATACTGCTCACAAAGCTGTGGGTGCGGCTCCGGGAACCAGGCGGGGTGGTGGGGGCAGAAGGCAGCGGCAGCCAGGCCGCTGGGTGGGCAGCCCAGGGGGCCAGGGCAAGAGCGCCGGCTGTAGGTAGGGGGGACACTGCGTCGGGCCCCCGGGACCGCCCAAGGTGCGTGACTCGCGAGGGCGACTCGTGGGACTCCGTGTGCAGTCGCGCTCGTGGCCACGGTTCATCACGGCGGAAGGATCCGAAGTGCCGTTGGCGCAGGGAAAGCACGTGAGCAACACCCGGGGACGGGCGGGCCCCAGCCTCCAGGAGCCACGCAGGACGCGCTGCGTTCTAGCGGCACGTCGTCACGGCGCGTGCGAAGGGTCGCCGCGGGAAGCCCGGCAGGGACTCGGCGTCCAGGGTCATGGTCTCCCTGGCGCGTCCCAGAGCCCCGCCCCCTCGAAGGAGAGCGGGGGGGGGGGGGGGGAGCAGTAACCCCGGGGGTTGCGCAGAGTCTGGACAGGGGGGGGCCCCCCCGGGGGGAGAAAGGGGGGGGGGGGGGGGTCCTCCTGCAATCCACATTCCCAGCCGCCAGCCACCGGCCAGCCTGGCCAGCAGGCCCCTTCCAGGGACAGCAGCGTCAGGCCTGCGGACAGAACTCTGTGTCTGAACAGCCCCAGCCGTGGTGGCGAGGGCGTTAACCCCAGCCTGTGTCTTCTCCAGCCCCCGACTTCCTGCTGGCATCTCCCGCGGCCAAACTTCACTAGGAAACGGACAAGCTGGGAGAGCGGCGATGGGCGTGTGGGTGGCCAGCAGACCTGGATGGACCAGCAGAACTGATTTCCCCGGGAACACAGCCACCTTGCATTTGACCGTCTTCCCCTGATGCCTTTCCATTCCTGGAACCCTGGCCGTGCCAGGCAGCCTTCCAGGCACTGGGGACAGAGAACTGGGTCACAGGGACAAGTCCTGTCCAACTGGGACTTAGACTCTAACAAGGAGCCACCGCAGGGAAATGTAAACAGCTACGCAGGATCATTCCAGATAGTGAGACAAAGCACGGCAAAGCACTGAGGGCGCTGGGGGCAGGTGAGGGGAGGAGCGTTTTGTTATCTCAAGCATGGTGGGAGGGCCTGATGAGGAAGTGGCATAAATGATGAGCAGGAGCCAGAGCCACCACGATCGGGGGTGGAGGGAGGGGTGGGTAGGGGCTTGCTGTGGTGCAGGCAGCACGTGCAAAGGCCCTGGGGTGGGTGGGACTGGGTTTGGCTTGTTTACAGGACAGTCGGAGCATGAGAGTGGTGGTAATGGGGCCTCTGGTGAGAACGGAGAGCTGGCGGGTCAGAGGCTGCAGAATCGTGCCGACCAGCCAGGAGTCTGGATCTCATTTCCACAGCAGCTATGGGACGTCTCAGTCGGAGAGAGGCAAGCCTTGACTTACATCTGGGCCTGTGCTGGCTGCCGTGGGAGACCGGCCTTAGAGCACTGGACGTAACTCACGGGTCACAATTTCTTGACGAGTCAGAACACGGGAAGCGGTGGTGTCACCAAGGCTGTGCCCCGGTGCTGGGGTTCAGGTGTGAGTTCTGTTTAGTTCCATTAGGTCACGACTTGTTCACCTGGTGCGTCTGAATTTTTTCCCCAAGCTCGCGGCCTGACGCTTCATGCTGTCGCAAAACGGCACAAAAACACTCCTGTGAATCAGACCTCTGTACGACCTCTTAATAACAGCCTCCCCGTGACCCTGTGCCGTTCAGGAGCTCCAAGTGGGTGCCTTTCTTTCTCCTGGTGTCACGGAGATTGTCAGGTTAAACGCACACGCTGCACAGAGGGCGTGTGAAACGGAAAGGACCTCTTTTAAAGCTGACAAATACGACCTTGTGACAGCCTGTCATCGAAGCCCTAATTCATGCTGTAACATCTGGGGAGGAGGGAAAGAAACGAAAAGGCCGCGTTTCGGTTCAAGTATGCCGCACAATGAAAATTAATGGGGAATAAACCAAGGTATCTTCCCTCATCACGGCATGTCCTTCCTGGTTTCCAAAAAGCCACAGGAGAGATTGAGAGTAAGTGGTGCCCCCCCCCCCCCCCCGCCCCCACCCCAAGTAAATTCAACACTTGGTTCTCAGGGGGTCTGTGGTCTGAGACTGGACCTGGTGTCTGAGGTTCTTAGAGCATCCATCATCATAAAGCACACAGAGTCTTGTGGCCATTTTTGTCCACTTGTAAAACAAAAGTGGAATTCTCAGACAAAAGAACTCGTATCCTGAACAATTTGGGTAACGCTTTGTATCTGTTAGGGGTGTCTGTTCAAAGGAACAGAAAATGATTCAGCTTGGTGTAAGCAGACAAAAGGAATTGGGCTGCGTGACTGGAAACGAAAATATCAGCTTCAGGCACAGCTTGATCTAGGTGCTCAAATTATGGCGTCAGGACCCTGCTTCTCTCTCTGCTTCTCTTGGCTGTCTTGTTGGCTCTGTTCTCAGATGGACTCTCCCTTCCTGATGGCAACTGGGGCTCCAGACCCATCCTTTTGTCTTCAACTTTCCTAGTCCGGGGAGCAAAAGAGGAAGTGTCTTCCCAAGCTTCCATACCAGTCCGGTGTCTCATTCATTCTCCACGGATGCAACGGGGTCTCGTGGCCCTTCCAACCAGTCGCTGTATCAGGGGGTGGGATAGCACTGATTGGCCAGGCCCGGGTCACATTCCCATTACTCCTGAGCCGGTCACTGTCACTGTGGTGGGGAGGCAGGAGGAAGAGGGATGTTGTGTGCTAATTCTCCAGCCTGGGGCACATGCGTTCACCCCGACCCGCCACGAAGTCCGTGATCCAGGGTGAGGGAGGGGAAGGCTCCCTGAAAAGTCACGGAGGAGAAAGTGGCAGACGCCAGCTGACGACAAACCCCACAGATGGGGTGCGTGTTACAAACGGCCCCCCTCTCTCTCCCCCTGCTACTTGTAGGTGAAAACAGAGCATGCCTGGCTCCAGCACGTGCTCGCCATAGTGACCAGAGAACGCGATTTGGCCGTGAAGGAGAAACGCCAGCTCCAAGCCAAGCTGGAGAACCTAGAACAGGTCCTAAAGGTAGGAGGGGACCCTCTGCCTCCCTTAGGGTCAGCGCGAGGGACGAGGCTGAGGAGCGGAAGGCGGATGAAACCCTGTTTGAAGCCGTCATCCAAATTCAGGGCTCTCGGGGCTGTTTTTACCCTTTCCGTGGCATCAAGAGCGATAAATAACAAAATTCAAATGTTTCTGGAAGCGGTCCCGTGAAACCAATGACGCATTCCCATTTCTTAGGATGCTAAACACAGCTGAGCGAGAGACACCAGGCGGGGCTCTGAGCAGAAATGGAGCTTCCTCGCGGTGAGGACCAGGGGCGTCTACGCCGGTCCCAAACTTCGTGAATTTTAAGCTGCTCCTCAGAGGTTGAATGACCTTTGTTATAAAGAGAACAGCTAAGTCGGAAAATGGCTTCATCGGGGTGCAGGGAACTGGACAGTCCTCGTGCATTTCTGACGCACTGGGCACCCCGTCAGTGTTTAACGGGAGTTGGGGGGGGGGTTGCTACCGATGGTGCGGAGTGAAGCTGAATGAATTCTCATTGAAGAAAAGTGTTGTAAAACGTAAAAGAATAAATTAGTCCTCACCTGCGGTCCTGCAATGTGGCACCTCCGTGGCCTGGGTCCTTTGTGGTTCCCACGCCACGCCCAGCACCCACTGCCCCCCGCCCCCAATCAAGAAGGGATTGTAATTCTGTCTAGGGCCCCATCTGGGGAAGCAGTTGGATCTCCAAGGGAAGCAGATTGGTGGCTGGGAGGGACTGGGGTGAGGTGGGAAATGGGGAGCGGCTGCTTTTCTTTCGGGGTGACAGAATGTTCTGGAATTTGTGTGACGGTTACCCACCCTCGCGAATTTACCGAAACCGCTGGTCTGTACGCGTCCGAGGGTGAGCTTGATGGTGTGGGAGTGCTGTCTCAACTAAAGGTAGAGATGGCTGGGGGCTCAGTGGGTTAAGCTCTGGGTTTCCGCTCAGGTCATGACCTCGCGGTTTGTGAGTTCGAGCCCCACACCAGGCTCTGTGCTGACCCCTCGGAGCTTGCTTGGGATTCTCTCTCTGCCCCTCCCGTGCTCACACACTCTCTCAAAAAAAAAAAAAAAAAAAAAGAGATGGCCTGCTTGCCCGTGGTCATGAGGGGTAACCCAGCTGCATATGTGGCTGTCAGCCTGTGCCCACCTCGCCTTCCCTGAAGGACCGGCCGGGCTGGCTCGGACCTCCTGCCTCCCACCATGTGTCACCCTAGACAGATGAGGCCCTGCCGGGCAGTCGTTCATCTCCACAGCGCAGATTACCGCCTGAGGTCTCTGAAGCCAGGAGGCGTGGTCTGTGCCACTCTGCCTTCGGTGCCCGGACAAAGTCGGTGTTGGGTGAACCCCATGGCAGCTGGGCTGGGAATCCCCGGCCATGCCCTGGGGCTCTGCCGACAGCCTGCTGGATTGGCGTCGTCGTGAAGGGTAGTGCAGAGCAGCGGTTCTCAGCAGGGGTGACTTTGCCGCCCAGGGGACGTCTGGCGGTCTGGAGGCGTTTGTGATCGGCACGACTGGGGAGGGGGCTCTGGGTGTCTAGCAGGCACGGACCCCCACGAGCACAGGGCAGGCGATCAAGTGGTGCTGAGGCGGATAAACCCCGTGGGTAAGCTTCCCACTGCTGGGGTAACGGAGGCTGCGGCCCAAACACAAGTGTCGTACGGTCCAGGGGGCCCGGCGTCCCAAATCCGGGCGTGGGCAGGGCACTCCTTTCCGAAGGCTTTGTGGGGACTCTTCCATGACTTTTCTACCTTCTTCTGGCTGCACACGGCCCCTACCTCCACCTGCAAACCAGCGATGGGGCGTCTTCTTTGCTCTCTGACACCTGCCTCCCGCGTGCACGGACCCTGTGGTCACGCTGGGCCCATCGTGTGGTCACGGTTTCCCCTCGACACGCTTCGTTACACCTGCAGGGTCCTTGTGCCGTGGGACGCGACACACTCCCGGGCCCCAGGGACTGGGAGGGACGCGTCGTTGTCGGCCGACCCCACCCTAGACGATTAGGAAAGTGAACAATAAGGCCGGTCCTCTCTGTGGGCAGAGGAGGCCTCATTTATGGCTTCAGGTGTGTGAAATTCCCATGTGTCCAAACCTCCGTGTGTCCCCGCCTGCCTCTGCAGCAGGTGGACGGTCCTGGGTCTCGACCAGCGGCGTGGAGCCCGCCGCCCTTCCCGCCTGAGCCCGGGCTTGAACCTCGGCACAAGGGCCTTGCACACATGTACATGTCCCGGTTCTGTCCCTCGTCCCGTCCCTCGTCCCGTCCCTCGTCCCTACAAACAGCCTTCAGTTTGGCGGCCCTGCTTTTCGGCCCTGCTTGCCGGCGTGTCCACCCTGTACGCTCGTGTGTACGCCCAACGTGACGGTGCGTCGGCCCTGCGTGTGGGCGTGGTCACCCTGCTGTGGGTGTGTCGGCCCTGCGTGTGGGCGTGTCGGCCCTGCGTGTGGGCGTGTCGGCCCTGCGTGCCGGCGTGTCCACCTTGCGTGACGGCATGTTGGCCCTGGGTGTGGGCGTGGTCGCCCTGCGTATGGGCGTGTCCACCCTGTGTGACGGCGTGTTGGCCCTGCGTGTGGACGTGTACGCCTGCGTGACGGCGTGTCGGCCCTGCGTGTGGGCGTGGCCGCCCTGCGTGTGGGCGTGTCGGCCCTGCGTGCCTGCGTGTCCGCCCTGCGTGACGGCGGGTCGGCCCTGCATGTGGGCGTGTACGCCCTGCATGTCGGCGTGTCGGCCCTGCGTGTGGACGTGGCCGCCCTGCGTGATGGCGTGTCTCCCTGCGTGTGGGCGTGGCCGCCCTGTGCGTTGCGAATTGCCGTGTTCCCATCAGGGGAAAGGGATGGATTCGCGCATCTCAGCGGCGTCTGTGTGGACGAGACGCACGGCGGATCCCAAGCCCACGAGTTACGTGAAAACTGCGTCCCCCGTTCATCCCCAAGTGTCGACGGAGCACTGACCTCGTTCGTCCCACCTTTCGGGCCGCGGGGACACGGCGGCCGGCAGGGTGGCGCCAACAGAGAGCGTCGAGAGCGGCGTAGGTGATAGGCTGTCAGGCGGCGGTGAGTGCTCTGAAGGGAAACGGGTCAGGGTGCAGGAGCGGGAAGGGATGTGGTGGCTCTGCGGGGTGGCCTCTCCCGGACGTCCCGCTGCGCGGAGGGCCTTGTCAGTGCTCAGGGGAGGAGCGCTGCGGGCGTTGGGGAGCACACAGGGCGGATGCACACAGGGCCTGGCGGCCGCCGCTGGACACGCACCGGGATCGGCGGGACGGCGCGCAGACGGTGGGGGAGGGGCAGGCGGCGGAAATGACCCGACTGGGGTCAGCTGGGGCAGAGGCCTCCAGGCCAAAGCAGAATTCCAAGATAACGGAACGTGTCCTGAGGGTCGTCGGACACTGTATCGGTCACGTATTGTCGCAGTACTGCCGGGCCGCAAAGCACCCCAAGGCCTGTGGCCGGGAACAGCCCCCCGCGTTGCTCACGAGTCTGTGGGTTGGCTACGCGGTGCGTGTCCTCTTGGCCGCAGTGGCTGAACGCTTCCCCGCGGCCGGCCGGCTCTCGGCTGGTATCTGCTGGCTCCGGGCGGGCGACCGGCTCCGTGCCTGGGTGCTCCGTCCTCCGGTGGGCTCCCTCCGGCTCCCGATCGCCGCGTAATCGTGCACGTTGCAAGGGGCGGAGTAACAGCCAGGCTCGTGGGGCTGTGCGGTCCCCCGCCAAGCTCGTGGGCTCAGGGCAGGACAGCGTTGGGCACACTGCGTGGGCAGCTCGCCGCAGAGGCCACCGGCGTGTTGGCGGGTGACAGAGTGCATCTGCTGTCCCGTTTGTGAAGGGGTCACTCCTGTGGCCATGCGGAGCCTGGCGTGAGGAGCCGGAGACGGATGGGGAGCCGCCCTCCAGCCCGCCGGAAGGGCGGCCTCCCCCAGGGGGCGCAGGGCAGAGCCAGAGGTGGGTTTCCGAGGTAAAGTCAGACCTCGGGAGGGCCTGGATGTGGGGCGGGACAGACGGGGTGGCAAGGACAACGGCAAGGGCTGGGCTGTAAGTTTTCGCTGTGATGCAGCACACCGGCGATGGGGCCGGGGGTCACGGTCACCGTGTGTTGGAGATGGGGTGCCCGGTGGCCGTGGGATCCTTTGTGCGGAAGAACCCCGTGGCCTCACTCCAGAGACCATCCTGCTGATCGTCCAGAAGGCGGCTCCGTTCAGTTACAGATGACGCGTGTGGCAGAAGCGGTTCGCCGGGTTCGAGTGTGATGCTCGGACGGCACTGCTGGCACCTTGTCACCTGACCACCTGCTGGTCCCAGCCGGCTCGTGCCTGACGCCATCGTGAAAGCCCTCGAAGTGACGGGCGGCAGAGGGGACGTGCCAGAGGGGACGTGCCGCTCGGTAAACGAGGCCCACTCGCTGGGTGTTAGCGCGGTGTAGTTACGGGCCCTGGCTCCGTGCCCGGGGTGTCTCAACTGATAATTGGCCCGTCGGTCACGTTCCTAAGTTGCCTCTTTTTGTTTCCAAAGATCACCGATCTTCCGCCGGCCTGGGCGCTGGTGATTCCGTCTAGCTAAAGGTGCCCGTGACTCTTCTCTGATGGGCTGTAATTGGCTGTGTACATCACGGGTCCACTGACACACGGCCCTTCCAGAGACCCGTCTGCCATGCCAGGGGCTGCCTGGTAACACAGGCCTCAAACGGCCAGAACAATACGACCCCGTGTGCCAGTTGGAAGGGGAAACGGGTTTCGGGGTGCCTCAGACACTTCAAGAGCTCCTGCAGTCGCCCTGCTGAAAAACCCAGCGGGACCCACACCCAAGGACACACGCGTTTGTTCAGCGGTATTTAACGGGCACCTAATATGTGCCAAACGCTCCGGGTGCTGGAGAAAAGGGACCTAAGTCCACACCCTTGATTCAGGCCAAGTTTATCAAGAAACTAATGTTTATGTCGGGTGGGGAGAAGAACGGGGGGTAAAGACGCAAATGCCCGTTTGTCTGCAGTGCTTGGGGAAGCTGCGTGATGCTGTGACATGTGGGCAGCGACCTGGGGGGAGGGAGGGAGGGAGGGAGTGTGCAGAGCAGGTACCGAGGCTGAGTCGGGTGGGTGCCTGACATGTGTGAGGAACGACGAGGGGCCTGAGTTGCAGAAATAGGAAGCAGATGAGGTCAGGGAGGCAGGGAAGAGCCAGGAAAGCTCAGGTCTTGAAGACTGAGCCACACTGGCCTCCTAGTGCTTCTCTGGGCATGCTCCATCCACCCCAGGGCATTTGCACTTGTGGTGCCTGTTGTGCGATGGCTTGTGTCCCGATCACCCCCAAGGAGACGATAGGTGCCGGGTGGGCAGCTTCCCTATCTTTTCTGCTTATCAGCGAATGCCCGGTGCCCACGCAGGCATAGAGAAGCCACATAATAAGCGTGGGCTGAGTCACACGCAGGCATGGGATAGTCTTAAGTCTGCCCGGTGGAACCGGTCACTTCCAAGCGACCTGCTCACAATGGCCAACAGTGTGAGGCCCTCAGCTTTCAGAGGCCTTCAGGTGTGCCCTCCCTGCGTTATCCCCCAGAGCCCATTCTCCACACGGCAGCCACAGCCATATTGGCAAAAGAACACAAGACTGCTGTTTACACCTAGCAAGTGCTTCTTCTTGCCCAGAGATTAAAATCTGCACTCTTACTACAGACCCCAGCCGCTGCCCCCCAACCTAGTCCTTTACCCCTGCTCCTATCCAGACCCCTTCACCCTGTGCCTACCCATGCTGGTCTTCTCTGTCTTTCTGGAACATACGACACCTGTTTCCACCTCAGGACCTTTGCACTTGCTGTTTGGAATGCTGTTTCCCTCAGCACTTTGTTTCTGTCTTGGTCTCGTGTCCCTTCCTTGGCGATTCTTTTCCCGACCCTCTTCTCCACAGGAGCTACTGTCCTGCCCGTCACCACCACGTTGCCTGAATACGTTTTCTTCAAGACACCCCGTCGTCTTTGTTTTGTTTACTTGCGTACTGTTGGTTTTCCCTCCCAAAAGTAACACGCTTGAGAGAGCCTGTTTCAGTGCCTAGGAAAAAATCCAGCATATGGTGGGCACACAGTAAATACCAGTCGATTGAGTAGATCGGCGAACGAGTGAATGCAGTGTGAGCGTCCCCGTTGCCAACGCTCTCTGTGCCGCGGGGGATAGCCGTGGACTTGAAGGCCGGCAGCCAGGGGAGCTTGTCGGGGCGGATTGCTTCTCTGGGGTTTGCCAGTGCTCTGCCGACACGCAGCCGCAAATCAAGCCCTGTCTCCTCCTGGCACAGACAGAGCGTCTCCAAGAGGACAAGACGCTGCAGCGCTCGCGGCTCCTGGCCTGCGCGAGCCTGGCCGGGGGGCGGTCTGACATGGACGCCCGTGCTGAGCTCTGCGCCCGCATGCCCAGCGGTCCTGGCAAGTGTCCGACCTGGTGGCAAAAGGGAGCAAACCCACGTTTTCTTCCTCCAGCTTCTCGGGCTCTAGGATATTCCGCAAGAAAGCCTCGGTGTGTTCCACGCGGACTTCCCGTTGCCCGGCAGTCACGGCCTTCTAGATCCTAGCGTGCCACCAGCTCCCGTGGAAAGGGAGAGCCGCTTGTGGCATCACGGCCGTGCGTCCAGCCAGGCACAGCCGCCTCCGTCTTCTCTGGCTTCTGGTTCAGGGCCCGGAAGGTGGTTCTGTTTGTCAGACAGAACAGAGATGTCCCTCTGTAGTCAGGAGAGGACGAGAGCCCTGGCAGGGGACAGCGTCCTGTCCCAAGGAGAGCTCAACACAGACACCGCTGAGGAGCCACAAAGCAGGGAGGGACCACTGTCCCCCCTGAGAGGGCACGGCCACCGTCCCCTCCCAACCTGGGGGCAGTTCCTGGGGGCGGGGCCGCAGCCGTGGAAACTGCAGGGCGGCACAGTGGGGTGAGCGGTGTCCCCCATGGTCACGTCTGCTCAGAGCCTGGCTGGGGGACCCTGTCCGGGAAGAGGGCTCGGCAGGTGGAACCCAGCAAGATGAGACCACACGGGAGGAGGACGCAGCTTACCCGAGCCTGCCGTGTAGAAAAGGGGGTTTGGAGACACAGGCGTGGGAGGCACACTGCAGGAGGACGGGGCACAGACGGGAGTTATGGGGCCGAGGCTCGCCAAGGGCTGGTGGCCATCGGCAGAGGGGCCCTGCCCTGAGCCCCTGGGGGAGCCTGGCCCTGCCCATACCTGATTGCAGGCCCCTCCAGAAAGACTGCGGAGCGAGGCTGGGTTTTATCCTTTTATTTATTTATTTTTAATTTTTTTTAACGTTTATTTATTTTTGAGACAGAGATCGAGCACAAGCAGGGGAGGGGCAGAGAGAGAGAGGGAGACACAGAATCGGAGGCGGGCTCCAGGCTCCGAGCTGTCAGCACAGAGCCTGACGCGGGGCTGGAACTCATGGACTGTTAAATCATGACCTGAGCCAAAGTCGGACGCCCCACCGACTGAGCCACCCAGGCGCCCCCATCCTTCTTTTAAAATCATGGCTTGGTCGAGGCCGTCCTGCACGCTCTTGGTCCGACACGCGGGATGCCCGCGGCAGGTTCCCCGTGACTTGCTCAGTCTCCCTTCAGTGACCGGCCGGAATTCACGGCACCCTGTGCCAAGTCTGCAAGTTTGACCTGAGCACGCAAAAATGTTTTTGATTAATTAAACTCGGCGTGTTATGGTTTATGATTCAAAGGAAAAGGGAAAAAGCGTTGGGGACCAGATTTTGTTCTCGTAATCAACAGATTAGTCCATTTAAACGTATGTGATCTAAGGCTTATTTTGTTAATGAACAACTGATTATCTGGGATTAATAAGTGATTCTCAGAGTAACAAGTAATCTTCCTCATCTGCGGCTCGTTCCCCGTGCCCCTCCCGTGTCCTTGCACCTGCCCGTGGACATGCGTCCCTGGACCTACTGCCGTTATCAGCTGTATTTAATGTTTTCTGGCTCCTTTTCTAAGTTCTGATTCTCAAACACCAATAACACCCTCCAGGGTTTTTCTGCAACATGAGAATAACGTTTAGGGCTCCGTCTCCAGCAAAACCCTGGATGGGCCTGATCCAGACAGCGATAGTATCGTCTAGATGTTCAGACACTAGCCGCAAACAGGAAATTTGCTGCTCTGGAAGCTTCCCTGTCCACCTCCATCTCCGTGGGGAGAGGCTCTGCAAGCGGCCGCGTGCTCGCTGGCTGGTGGTGTGGACGCACGCGTGTCCTGCCCTGTTCTGCACCAGCGAAAGGGATACTTCGGATCAGCGTGCCGTCCGTGAAAACTGAGTCAGGTCCACACTAGCGGCCAAAATGTGTATTCACGTGAGGGCTGTGCCGTGCCGGTTTGCGTGCACACTGGACCGTGCCAGGGGGATTGCCTCATTTGCTCCAGATCTGCCCGCTTCCCTCACCTCTAACCACCCGGCCCGTGTACCCCTGCACCACAGAGATGCACACCAGGCCGGCTGCTGCTTCAGTGAGCTTTCCCTGAAACTGTGCTTGACCGGCGCCTTGTCATCCTGTGGGTCTCGGCCACACGTCACCTCCCGCTCCAGCTTGAGTAGAGTCTCTGCTCCCTCCTTCTCCCTCTGCACACACCCCGCCCCCCCCCCGCCCCCCCGGCCTGGCTACCAGCTTTTATCGGTCCCTGAAACTCTGACTTATTTGCTAGGTTGCCTGTTTATTTCCTGCACCTCTCCTCCACTGGTGGAACGTATGCTTCACGAGAACAAAACTCATCTTTGACTTGTTCGTTAACGGAATAAGTGTCCTGTAATTATTTTTGGCTAAGTGAAAGGACGTATCCAGGAGGTAAAGCGCGTCTCAGCAGGAGCCCACAGCCACTAAAATGAGAAGTCCAGCCTCACTGATTCTCCGTTTTCCCGCCCACCCAGCTGCCGTGTCCAGAAGCACGCAGCCCTTCTCCTTCATCCTGACCAGGCCGCGGTCACACCAGCCTTCCTTTACCCTCACGCTCGCTTCGATTCTTTCTACCACGGGACCTTTGCACACACCATTCCCTGTGTATGGAATGCCTTGTTCCTCCCCGTCCCCCAAACCTCCACTCATGGGTCACTTCCCCAGGGCTCATGTACCTGTGCGTTTAGACTCTCAACATTGAGCACCTCTCCATGGGTTTTCGTGTATTTGGATTTAGTCATACCTGAGACAACCGGTACGTAAAGCGGGAAAGTAAGCTGTGTTCCCGTTTCTACACTCCACCTGGGAGGTGCGTTATCGTTCTGAGTAGACTTTTTTTTTCTTTAACGTTTGTTTATTTTTGAGAGACAGACACAACACGAGCAGGGGAGGGGCAGAGGATGAGGGAGACACAGAATCCGAAACAGGCTCCCGACTGAGCTCTGAGACCCGATGTGGGGCTGGAACCCACGAACTGTGAGATCATGATCTGAGCCGAAGTCGGACGCTTAGCCGACTGAGCCACCCAGGCGCCGCTGAGTAGGTTTCTTAAACGTAAACGTGTGTATTGAGATGCCTGGAGCCACCACTAAAAGTTACATGAAAATTTATAGCCAAACGCTCAATAGATACGTTGAAGTAAAATGCTGGAAACCGTCCAGACAACCCACAAGAAGGCGGGGAAGGGGAAGCAGAATAACGAAAAGGACAGAAAAAATGGGAACAGGTAATAAAATGGCACACTGAAAACACACTGGTCGTTACATTAAACATAACTCTGGGTAGGTCCCCTCGAATTAGTAAATACTTCATCCGGTCCTCGCCACAGCCTTGGGAAGGCGGGCTTTTGCCTCCATTTGATAAACAGGCGTGTCGGGGCCCAGGGAGGCCCCTTCCCGAGAGCCCCCCGCGTGCACTCTGGCCGACCGTACCCTCCGCCTGCCGCAGTTGGGGCCGCTGGGCACCGGCAGGAGGGGCCCGAACTACTCTGCTCGGGTCGAGTGCCCCTGTCCCTGTGTCTCTGCCTCCTCTGGGGTCCCATGGGGAGCGGGGGCCCGTCCGCGGGACTAAGGACACGTGGGGAGTGGGGAGAGTACCAGGGTTTTGTCAGAGGGGCTTCCCCACCTCCCAGTGTTTTGCAGCACGAGACTCCGGTCCTCCGGCTAAGACCCGTCTCAGCTCCCAGAACGTACGCGGCTCTGTGTCCGTGCCGGTTCTCGTCATGAACGAGTCTGAGTTGCAGAGATGGGACGGGACGTCACAGGACCCGGGGGACAGACAGCTTCAAGCGCTTCCCCTTCCTCACGTCTGAAGGCGTGAGCTCGGGAGATGCTGCTCTTGTCGCCGCCAAGTGTCGTGTGGAAAGAGAGCGTGTGCAGAAACGGCACCTTGTTGCCGCCGTGCGTCCGGCCGCCCGAACGTGGTGGTCAGCGCGTCGCCGGTAACTCTCGTGGAGGGAAATCGGTTTTTCCGTAACTTCTTTGCGCAGGCAGGGAGGACCCGGAGCAGAAGACGCATCCGCCTCTGCCCTGACACCGGAGGGATAGCGCGGTTTGCTCCACGCGTGATCGCGCTGTCTGGCGCCCAGGCTCCCGCCGGGAAGGCGGGCCACTTAAGTGCTGGCGCTGATGTCGACATCCAGCTGTGGCGTCACCACCTGAGAAATACATCGCGCCACAGACAGAGCGCTCTCGACAGGCGTTTCCTGCCGTGGCGGATAACCCTTGGTACTTTTTAGATGCGAAACGTTCCGGTGGAACGCAGCACGTGGCCTTGCCGTTGGGAGGCTGTTGGTAAAAGGAAGTGAGGGCAAATATTGGGAATTAGGCGGGAGCTTTGTCTTCGGGGGAGGGCCGGGGTTTTCAGACTCCGTGAGAACTCGTGGCCCCTAGCGCTCCCGGGGACGGCCGGAATCATCTCGGCTCAGGAAACGGGAGGGGTGACAGTGTGAACCGTCTCCCGGGAGCCGTGCACGTGGGTCCAGCGGCCTGAGCGCTTCGCAGGTGGTGCGTGCAGAGGGCTCCCTCGGCTCCTCTCGCAGGGAGCCTCCCACGAGCACGGGAGGGTCCCTTGGGAAGCCTCCTGGGGAGCGGGGAGCTGGGCTGTCTGGGTTCAGGTCCTGGCTTGATCATTTCCTCGCCGGGCAACGTCGGGCGGGTTGCTTCACCTCCCTGGGCCTCGGTTTCCCTCTCTGTGAATGGGAGTGAAAATACTGCCTGCTTCAGGGGTGGTTGTGAAGAGGCAGTGGGTCGTGTGTGTGAACCGCTTAGCACAGCAGTCCTTCCAGAACTTGTGCTTGGCTACGGCGAGGATGCCGATGTCTGGGGCTGGGAAGCCAAGGCCGGCAGTCTGCTTGCAGGGACAAGAAGGGCGTATCTGCACAACGTACAGGACAAGGAGGGCTTGGTTGCTGTCCCCCTGGGTCCCTGACCTCCAGTTTATACTCTTTCTGCTGCGGAGACGGTGTCAGTTACTTCTGGAAAGCTCCTTTGGCTCTCTGGCTGTTTCGTACCCCAAACAGGGAATTGAAACAGCCCCAAAGCTGTCATGATCCACCAGCTGTCTCTTTATTTTGAGAAGCAAGACTAAAAAATCATGAAGCGTCAGTGCATAATGTGAGACATTATGGAATTAAATTTTGTGGCAGCCGTAAATGCTGTTGAAAAATATTTTAGTTTAGACAATTTGGGGTAAAGTTCACCAAAAGTTTTGTCAAATACTTCGAAGAAACAAAAGAGGAAGAGCATTAGTTTGTAAAGTAGGAAATAGGAGAGAGAGGTGAAGCTTCAGGCATGGCTGAATCACGGAGCTCTGATGAGGTCACCGAGAATAGTCTGTCTTTGTGTTTTGTTGCTGCTTGCTTCCGCGTCGGTCCAGAGAAGGTGAACTTTGATTGGGCCTGGGGCACAGGTGGGTGTGTGAATAGTTAGGAGGGAAGCAAACCCCTGGGCACAGGGACCACCCTAATCGGAGTCAGGGAGGCGAAATGACCTCGAAGTTGTTCCTGGGACACCAAAGCCGGCCGCCGTGGGGGCACTCGGTGGCCTGCCTAGGGGCTGATCGAGAAGCCTGAACGGTAAGGGAAGCGGGGAAGGCTACGATGTCAAAGCCGCTCGTCCAGTCACCCGCCCGCCGAGGTCTCCGCAGAAACCGGGAAGACAGAGGCGAACGATAGACCCGAAGACCTGTGTGCTTCCCTTCTACCTCGTGTCTGGAACGTCAAGTATTGAGTCGAGAGGTGATGTCGGAAGTAAAACGGGAATGTGTTTGTGGCTGTCCCGTTCGTTCCTAGCCTTCGAGAAAGACTGGCCCAGAAGTAGAAGGGCACGGAGCAGAAGAGAGCCGCCACGCAGAACGTTGCAGGTGGCGCGTGTGGGGCAAGGATACCGCGTCTGTCCATTCGAGGTGGTGCCGATGATGCGCGGGGAGTGAGGATGGTGCCGCGTCACGTCACGTGCCGAGTGGTGACGGAGACCGCCAGCGGCGGGGCAGGGCCGCAGGGGAGGGGCTCCCACACAACCTTGGATTCCGGACGCCGCGGGCCAGGGACGCCCTAGGCCCTGCGGGTATCAGTCGACCGAGGTGTGTCCGGCAGCCTCGGGACCTCAGCACAAGGCGGGAGGAGGGAGGACAGAGGGGAAACGTACAAACGCAGTCATCTCTGGCCGGGATAAGTGCTGTGGGGGGGCGGGCAGCCACGGGGGGACACGGGCCAGCATCTCGGGCGCTGGGACTGGTACGCTCTGTGATGTGCGACAGCGAGCTGGGGGGAGGCCAGTGTGGCCGACGCAGTGAAGAGGGGGAAGTAAGACGTGCGGCAGAGAAGTGGTCCTGTCACAGAGGAGCCCGTCGGCTGCGGGAAAGAGTTTGGGTTTTGTTCTAGAAGCCTCTGGCACCCACTGAGTGCTTCAAACAGGAGCAGGTGCGTCAGGGTCCTCCGGAGAAAGAAGCGACCGGGTATTTATAGATCCGCGGATGTGAGAGGAGATTTAGCGTAAGAATTGGCTCACGCGGTCATGGAGGATGAAAAGCTCCTTGATCTGCGGTCCACGAGTCTGAGTCTGGAGGTCCGACCGGAAGTCCCGACCCGAGTCTGGAAGGAGGAGATCCAGGAGCACAGGTGTCCGAGGGCAGGAGGACGGATGTGTCTCCACACAGGCAGAGAGAGCGAATTGGCCCTTTGCCACCTTTTTGTCCTTCAGGGTCCCCAGAGGGGTGGACGGCGGGATGGGCTCCTTTCCTCTCCCACCCGTTCGTAATGCCAGTGTCTTCTGGAAACCCCTCCCAGAAGCGCCCAGACGGAACGCTTCCCCAGCTCTCTGGGCACCCCTACGCAGTCGGGTGGACACATAGAGCCGTGGGGTGACTTCTGTCCTGGAGGGCACACCCTGGTCTCACTGGGGGGGGCCTGTCGGGGGCAGGAAGACCAGCTAGCCGTGTGTGTGGTTACGACCCAGGTCAGAGGTGACGGCGGCTGGCCTGGCGGTGGCGGATATGGAAGATCATGCAAACGGAAGGATCTCGCAAAGCTCTGGATGTTGAGTGGGAAGGGACAGGGGACCAGGGACGACAGCCAGCTGTTTGGAGAGACAGGTGGATGGTGGTGCCATTGCCGAGATGCGCAGCCTGGGGGGGAGGGAGGAGGGTGGTTTGGGAGAGAAAACCCAGAACTCGGTTTTGCACAGGCTAAATTTGAGATTCCTCCTGTCCGTGCACGTGGAGAGGGTGAGTGGGCAGTTGGCTACCAGCAAAGACATAAGCGTTTCCTTCGGAAGCGTGAGCTTATAAATGGCAAGTCCAGCCGTGATGCGGGACGGCCACACGGGAAGGAGTCTGGCGGCCCCCCTGTGTTGAGGGACCACGCAGGAGGGAGGGAGGCGGGCAGGCGTGGGGCTCCGGGCAGGAGTGGAGCGGGACCGTCCTGGGGGATGTCGGAGGGGGGGTGTCAGCAGAGGGGTAAGGAGCAGGGAGCAAGGGGGTGGATGCCTCTGGAGCCGCATCGCTGAGAAGGGAGGCAGCCGGGGGGGGGGGGGCGGGGGTTGAAAGGACACGTGCGATCCGAGTTCCCGCCACTGTGTTCTCCTGCCGTGGCATCACGGTGACCCCAGACGCCGTACCCGCGAGGGACACGTGTTTGTCTGCACGTGTGCATTCCGGACAGCTCCTTCAGCTGACCGGTTCATCAGCCTGACATGCGTGGAAGCCCTTTCTGTCCCCGTGGTTTTCGTGCCCTGGACGTCCGGGCAAGAAGCCCACGGAGGGGCCGCGGCCCCGCCGCACCCCGTGACCCCTGACCCCGCACCCCGCGGCCGCACGCTCAGACCACCTCCGTGTTCGCTGCGTGTTTCTCACGAAGCCTTGGACCCTCGTAAGCAAAGTGGTTTCCTCCTTCCACTAATCACTTCCTTCCCGGCGCTAAATAAAGATTACACAGGCCGCACATGGCCGGGCCGAATCCAAAATAAACAGAAGCACAGAAATTAGCTGGAACAATGGTGTCATTAAACAGCCGCTTAATTGTTCATGCAAAGCAGGTTGGCTCTGGGAGCCTGAAAACGCTCCCGAGCCCCCGGGGGGAGTTTCACAGTGGAGACGGCTCTTGGTAGCGGCCCCAGGCCAGGAAAGCTCCCTGAGTAGGCGGGCCGTGACTTTGAGGCCTGACACCCCCGGGAAGGGCTTCAGGCGCTGCCGTGGCCGTGCTGTGTGGCCCTGGGCAAGTTGTTGGGCTTCTCTGGGCCCGTTGGCTGCCGCCAGCATCAGGGGCGGTGTGAGCACAGCGAGTGCTCCGTAGACGGCGGCGAAGCTGCTTCTCGGCCGCCGTCTTAGCGGTGCCGTGGTCCCAGCCGCTTGTCCCGTGGGAAGAGGCCCTGCTCCCTACAGGCTCCACGGTTCCCCGTGTATCTGGAGCTGTCAGGGCGGCGGCGCGGGGCTTAGGGCCGCGCCACGTGTACGAGGCTGGTGGGGCCGGATGGGGCTCAGTGATGCTCCGGGCGGCAGGTGACCCGGGACGCTGTCAGGCGCTGCTCCCCACTCGTGAGACGTGCGCACTAGCTCTGAGGGGCGGGGGCTGACTCGTAACTGACTCATCAGCACCAGTCACGTCACTTGTCGGTAATTGGCCGCTGACAAATGGCTGATGCTCGTGAGTAATTAATCCAGGAGAAGAAAATGCACGAAGTGGTTAAATCACCAGCCCAAGCTCAGAGCTGGGATTTGAACCCTGGCAGTGTGGCTGTTCGGTGCCGCGTGCTGCCCCTTTACTGCCCCGAAATGCAGAGGCGGGTCTGCGCTGCCACCGCGGTATCTGTGCTGTCCCCACAGGCACCTGCCGGAGATGCTTGGAAAGTTCCAGCAGCTAGGAAGAGGCCATTGTGGCTTCACCAGCAGACAGTGCCCAAACCCGAGATTCCCACGCTCCCTCGAGCCTGACTTGAACCCCAGACGGCCACTTGCCAGCTGAGTGATGAGCGAGGACAACCTCCCCGTGCCTCAGTTTCCCCCGTGTAGAATGGGGCCGGTGATAGTGCCCGTCTCCTAGAAGATTAGGAGGATTACAGGGCCCACGTCACCCTACAGACCCACCGTGGCGGCAGAGATCTCTAACCTCTGGCTGTCACTCACAGGAGACGGGGGAGGAATTCACCTCGGCTCACGCGCCCGTGGCATTTGAAAGAGAAGGGAGGGCGGGGGGAGGGCTTGCTGGCATCCCAGGAAGGGGAGGGGGCTGGGACAGCCAGAGCGGGACTCCCAGCCCCCGCCCCGACCTCACCCTGTCCCCCTGCAGCACATGCGCGAGGCCGCGGAACGCCGGCAGCAGCTGGAGCTGGAGCATGAGCAGGCCCTGGCCGTTCTCCACGCCAAACAGCAGGAGATCGACCTGCTGCAGAAGGTGAGCGGAGGGCACGCCCGGGGCGGGGGGCGCGGGGGGCACGGGGCGGGGGGCTGCCCACCCGAGTCTCCCTCCCAGGCCGGCAGAGAGCGGCTCCCCTCCTTCCCGCTGCGGGGACGTTTCGGACATCTGTACTCCCCTGAGCGACCCAGGTTCCCGTGCTTGCCCGCGAACACGCGACGCTGGCGGGCTTGTGGGGAAAAGCACGCTCCCCACACGCAGCAGTGGCGGCTGCGGGTGTGCGTGGTTTCAGCCTTGGGCACGAGCAGCCTGCCAGCGGCGGTGATCTTGACCCTGCGACCTTCCATTCAGGCAGAATGCCCTGTTCAAGTCCGTTTGTTTGTTTTTTCCGCACTGCTCTGTGTGGGCTGGGGGTGGGGAACCCCCCTCCGAGGGCGGGGGTTTGCACTGTGGTACACCCGGACCGCGGACCAGGACGGCGTCATCTTGAAAGGAGTAATTCAGGTTCACATCCGCTGTGTTGGGGACAGTTTTGTGATGTGTCCGTCGTTAACTGAGCAAACCAAGTCTCAGGGCAATATTTACAGCATGGTCTCGTTAGCAGAGGAAGAGAGAGGGAGAGAGCACAAAGATGGAAGAGAAGGAGAGGTTAAGAAACGAGGAGGAAGAAGAAAAAACAGAGGGGAGGACTGAGCAGATCGGGGGGCGTCCCCGCCTCATCTCCGTCGCTGGCGATGGTCCTCGTGTCTCTCTCCACGTGGGGCTTGGGGTCCGAGGGCTGGGTCTCGTTTCCTTCCCGAGGCCCCGTGTCCCACCCGGCCGGTGATGGGAAGGAATCTGCCGGCACGGCCTCTCCCCGAGGAGCCTGGGAGCATGTTTCGCACCAGGTGGGGAACTCCCGAGGCCGCTTCTCCACTCGTTTATTGGGACCGCGTGTCGAGGATAGACGTCCAAAGCCGGTGCTGATGGGGACGGTCGGCCGTACCGCCTGCCGTGATAAGTTGGCTGGCGCACTGAGAAGCGACGTTGCGTCGCACACCGTCCAGAAAGGTATTGCTCGCGGGCGTCCGGGCAGCAACATTGCTCTTTCCTTGGCTCTCCGCACGGAAGGGACTTTGGGTGCCTGGACCCAGCTGCCCTGCTGGCACCTGCTCCCTGCGGCCCTGGAAGCCGCAGCCCCGGCCCGGCGCTTCCTGCACACATAGTGAGCCTGCGGAAACACAGACATCCTGCCAGGAGGGCGACAGGTCGCTTTTTCTCAGCAGTGCATTCTCCGGGAGCCTGGAGTTTTATTTACGAAGCATCTGATGCCAGGGAACGTGCACCAGAGCCGGTCCTGTTATTCCTCTTCCCCGGCACGTCGTCCACATTCCTGTCTCCTTCCCCTGCATTCGTCTCAGTCTCTATTTTGGACCCACTGATGCCTCACCAGTGGTGGGAGCAGAGGAGGAGAAACTCGTGCAAAGCACAGTACGGATTTTGTAACTTCCTACCACTCTGAGTGTTAGAGCATTTGAAGAGCAAGGTCTTGAGGGCAGGGCTCCGGGCAGGGCCCCACCAGCGTGAAGCTTAGGTCAGTGGGAGGCATGGGTCGTATGAGTGCTCGGGTCCCCTGTGCCCGGGGAAGGAGGCCCCAGGAGGACACAGGTCATGCCCGGCAGGCAGGGGGCGCATCCCTGGCAGGTGCCACCGAGCCCCAGGTGCTCTGCAGGAGCTTGACCTCATTCCGAGGCAGAGGGTTGAGGCAGGGGTTAGCGGGTCTGATGCACCCTCTTCGAGCATCGCGCTGGGGATTGGTGTGTGGAGAGGCAGGGAGGCCCGTCAGCCGCGGCCATGAAGCCTGGTGTCCGGGACTGGGGCAGCAGTTGCAGAGGGGACACGCAGACACATCCCAGTACCAATCAGGAGGGTGACCGGTCTGCTTATGGGCCGTGGTAGGAGGGGGAGGGGCGTGCGGGGATGTCCAGGCTGGTCTGGGCTCGTTGGGCTTCAGACATCAGTGTGGATCTGGAGAGAAACTGCCGTGGCTGATGTGGTTCTGGACGTGCTGAGGCCCAGGCTCAGGTGCATCGCGATGGGAGGAGGGGCTCCGGGTTGTACGTGGAGGAACAGCCGTGGATGTCGTGACGCCCTCAGGTGACCCATCATCCGTGTTTTCATTTTCTGGGAAAAAGACCGTGGAGGGGGCATTTCGTTTCCACGTAAACATCGCAGGGCCGCAAAGACCCGCGGACAGGCTGGGCCAGTGTCGGGGGCGGGGAGGGGGGACGCTGGGGCTGGGAAGTCACGGGGTCACGTGTCACAGGAATGAGAAAGGGCTAAGGAAACAAATGGCATCTTTACCCTAAAGGAGGCCGGGGACGGTGTTTAACAAGCGTGATCTCGGTTCGAGCCTGTTATGACCCTACAGCGTGTACCAGCATCATCACCCCATTTCTGAATTGAGGAAGTTGAACTCCGTTGAGGTCAAGGAACTTGCCAAATGCCGTACGGCTCGTAAGCGGTACAAACTGGATTTGTGCTGAACCCGCCAGGCCAGGATGCTGCCCCATAAGGCTCAGGGCCGACTGAGGTCTGGCTCTTGTCCCCCTATCGCAGTAAAAGTACCAGAACCATCCGCGGTCAAGGCTGAGTCCCGGGAGACAGCAGGGCGGTTTGGGTGTCCTGTCTGACTACAGCTCCCCGGCTCTCTTGAGCCAGCTCCCCACAGGACCCCCACCTTCCTCTTGCCGATGAAGTGGCTCTTGCTGTCGCCCACAGAGGGACGTCATGCCAAGGGCCGGCCCTCTGTCCTCATCCTCTGTGACCCAGAGCAGTTTTGGGTGGTCTGTCCCTCCCTGCTCCGGGACACCGCCCTCTCTGGTCATCTTCCATCCACGCGGATCCCCCATAAACGTCCCGGGTATTCCCCGCAACTCAGCCCGCAGACCACATCTCCTCTCCCGTCTACGCTGGCTCCCGGGGCGACCCCGTCTGGTCCTGGGGGTCTAAGCGCTGACCGTGTGCCAGCTGCCACACTAGCTCTCCACGCTGGCTTGTGAACCCACTGCTTTCATCCAGCCCTCCTCCTGACCCCTCGGTGCCTCGGCACAGATTCCAAGTTGAACAGCGGCCTTGGCAGGACCTGCTCTTCACCTGCCCTGCCCGGCTCTGCAAATGGCGGGGTGTCCTTTCGTGCACGGCCTTGCCTTTTCCCTGGAGTTAGTTGGCTCTTTCTGTTGGTCTGCCTAGTTCTGTGTGTCCGCCCCTCCCTCTCCCCCAGACTCTCTGCCAGAGCTGCCAAGGTTCTCTCAGGATGGTCACCCGTGGGGAGGCGCTAACCCCACTCGCCCCAGGAGTCTCCTGCCTGGAGCCCCAGCCTCCCTCCACCCACACCGGTTTCTCCTGGGGATGCAGAGCTGGGCCTGGGATGCCCTTCGCCCACATCTGGGGGCCGCCCTTCACACCTGTCTCTGCTTTGCCGGATGGTCCGCTGTCCTGGATCCTGCCGTGTCCCTTTCTTTGCTGGGCAGCACGTGTTGGGGGAGGCAGGTGTATCATTTCCCTGGAAACGCGGCGGTGCCTGGAGGCTCTCGCACGGCTGCAGCCTCACCTCTGGCGGGGACCCGGGACCCACACCTTCCCTGGGGTGCCTCCCTCCCCCTGGAAGCTCCGTTCTTCCATGTGCCCAACGCGGTGCTTGAGAGAAGGAAGCGGAAACGTCGCCGAATCAACAGAAGCGAGATTCAGGTGCCCAAGACTGTCGGAGTGAGAATCTGGGTACGGTAAGGCCATCCGGCCGGCCCGTGGCTCTGGTAGCCGGGTGGAGGCAGACTCTAAAAATACGAAAGGCAGCCGAGTAGGGCACAGCCCCATCTCTGGGCAGCCAGGGGCCTGGGCTCTGCTGTGGGACACCTGTCCTGGAAGTCAGGGGGCCAAGAGCTCAGTCCAGAATCCTTGCTTTCATCCATTCAACGAACAATTCAGGAATCATCAAGCACCTTGTGTCGGTGACGTTTCAGGGGCTGGGGACACAGTAGTGAGGGAGGCAGGGTGTGAAGAGGCCAGGGACAGCGACACTGAACGTTCTCAATGTGCAAAGTCCTGTCGTGCGTGGATGGTGGAGGACCACCGACTGACCCTGACCCTGACCCACTGCCCGGGAGGCCTGCTCGCCTCTCCTGAGTTCCGGCTCCCGGCCTCCTCGTCTCCCGCGACCCCTGCTTCCCTTGTCAGGCTGCGGCCACGCTGGCCTCTCTGTTCTTGGCCACGCCAGATCGGCCCCCTCTCGGATCTCCGCCTGGGATGCCTGGTCCCTGGATGATGCAGAGCTGGCTTACCTTCGTGTCTGAAGTGTCTGCCCTGCCAACTCGCCTGAAACGGGCTCCCCTCCCTGCCCCCGCCCCCTGGAGCGATGTGTCATTTGCTCCCTGCCATAGACTTGCCGATCGTCTGTCTCCGGAGGGGAGTGTCTGCACTCCCACAACACCGCCCTGCACGTAGCGGGTGCTCAGCAAACATGGCCAGCGAGGCGCCGAAGGCACTGGACGGGGAAAGAGCCGTGATCCGTGAACGCCTGTGGAAGGGATCGCGGAGACGTGGCTCCGCCCTCCCCACGACCTGCGAGCGCCGGTCCCCCAGAGGTCTGGTTCCCAGACCCCGAGCCCTCTCTAGGTGACCGGTGCCCATACCCCAGCCTCTCTGCTGCTTCAGACTTTGGAATTCTTGTGCAAGTGACGTCCTTGCCTGATTACAATAGCCGTGACGATAGTCTAAGGAAGGGCTTTTCCGTATTTAAAATTCATCTGTAGACCTGACCGATGTTCCTGTGGTTCAGAGCTGCTCCCACGTGTGAAACGGTGGCTTTCCCTGCGCTGTCACCGGATTGTGCCGTGAGAGAAGCTGAGCCCACCATGCGCGTCGTGACCCGTGCTTTGCCTACGGTCCGAGTGCTTTTCCTGGATGCTGGGGATCTCGCTGTTGTGGATGACAGAGGATCACAGACCGACCCTGACCCTGCGTTCAGTCAGTGGGGCCCCTGCTCCAGTCCTTTGTGCCCCCGCAGTGCATGCGCGGGGTACCCGTGTCTGTTCATCCGCTTCCTCAGCTCGGATGTGAGGCTCCTTGTAGCCCCCAGCCCGGTTCCGTGACTGCCGGACCCTTGCCCGCAGCACCCGCGATGCCCTCACCTGCCACATCCTCACCAGCACCCGCTAGTCACCACGGTGACGGGACGTCAGGTGTGCGGTCCGTCCCAGCCCAGGGTCCAGACCTTGACCTCAGCACGTCTGCACCTCTGTGCCTCCCTCGAAGCCAGCGCACGTGCCGCTGTGAGAGCCTACTGCCCTGGACGCTCGGTCCGCGGGACGACAGCCCCCTTCCTCTCACAGCGGGCCCCTGGGCCCCTCTCCAGAGTCACCATGTTCTGTAGGAGACGGTGCCTGCGTGAAGGTCGCAGCTTCCCCGCAAGCTCAAGGTGGCCCCGAAATGAGCTTCGCTTAAGCTGCTGCTTAGATGTTTTGAGAATTCAACGCTGCCAATTTTAACTGTTAATTTTAACAATCTATTCTGATTGCCCAAATGGCCCAGCTCGCGATAGCCTATGAAAACGAACTCCTGATTCTCTCTCGAAGCCGGAAACCGAGTCATTACCGCAAACTTGGCGGAGTTTTCACAGACCGCCTTGGGGTTTTTTGTTATTTTTCATCCTGCCAGTTGGAAACTATCTTTGACTCAACTGGCTCAACGGTGGGGTTATTTATATAATCTCTGTACGTTCTCCGGATGGTTGTCTCTTTTACCCTGTTTCGTTATTTATCGTGGCTCTCATTTCTGCTTTGAAAGGAACGGTTTTCAGCACTCTGAAGATTGCACCGAATTCAAGAACAGTGTAATTAATCCGGGAGTCTGTTCGCTGCCCCAGCTCTTGAAGCCCCTCCTGGGGCATTGGCGCCCACGAGGTGCCTGTGGGTGGAGTCGGCAGGAACCTCAGGCTGCTTCATGGTGTCCGACGCGCCGGGAAGCCGGGCTCCCGCCTCCTCCCGAGAGGCTGTTAAGATAACACTGTCTGGATTCCTTGAGATTTGGGTGGCCCGTCCCCATTTTCTCTGCCAGTGCCTGGAGATGACGTTGCTCTAGAACCGAGAGTTCTGGGCGTGAATCTCAGTTGAACACATGGATCCTTCACTAGTGCTCGAAATTCTGAGGCAGGTGCCTTTGGTGGTGGGAGATAAACCTCTCCAAAGACCCACTTCTCAGTTCCTTTGGGAATGAACCCAGTGTGAGGGGGCATCCGTGCGGCCACAGCGGGTGGGGACAGGCTTTCCCTCCCGGTGTGGGATTCAGCCTCGGGCTCTCACCGAACCTCAGTGCTTCCAGCTTTAAAGTGGGAAATGCTGTATTCTCAAACGGCTGATGGTTGTGTCCCTTAGGACTCTTGGTTTTGAGGGACAGAAAACAGAAAGGGAATCTCAGTCGAACACGCGGCCGAGATGGGCTTCAGACGCGGCTGGATCCAGCTCGCTCCTGCCTTTGCCCTCCTCTGCGCTGGCTTCATTTTCGGTGTCCGGCTGGAGGCCACTGGCTGCTGCAGCCTCGCCCCTCATGTTGGCCGACAGCTGTGGCGCTCCACACTGTCCTTGACTCCGGCTCGGGTCCAGCGGGCCTGGAGTGTCTGTCCCCTCTCCCCCAGCATCCCCAGGCAAGGCGTCTTTGCTGTAACCTGGCTGCACACCTGCCCTTAAATAGCCAGTGGAGTCCAGAGCTGTTATGCTCACAGTCCGGGGGCTGTGGCCCCAGAGCACTCAGGACCCTTCCTACAAGAGGGGGCCGTGAGTGCCAGGCAGGCAGGCGGCAGACATTCGCTGGCATCACGAGGCCAGACCCGGGTCCAGAGGGGACGAAGGACGATCACGTTACGTTTCGGTTTTGCGTGAACTCTCCACTTGGCTCAGGCAGCAGCCGTCCTGGGAAACTGGTTTAGTGAAACTCATAACATTTCTCATTCTGTGAAGCAGATGGCTTTGCTTCAAGTAATTTGAGGAGGCCGCCCCCGCCATAGGCTGAGCCGCCGGGAGCCTGCCAGATGCCCGGGGCCCCCGTCTCTGCCTGTCCTTGGGGCCCGGGGACACTGTAGCTGACCTTCAGCTACCTGCGGGTCAAGTCTGCATGACGCTGAGGGCAGTGGAGGGCAGTGAAGGGCACCTGGGGAGACGGTGATGCCCTCCGAGGTGGCAGGCAGGGTTGTCCTGCTCTCCTGGGTCCAGCCGCCTTTCGCGTGTGGCCGCCTGTCAGGACCGGGGCCTTCGCCCTGTGCTCCGTCCGGCCCGTCCCTTCGTTGCCAGATCGGGGCACGCTTTCTGGGTTTTACGAAGAGCATCACGGCCGGCCAGAATTCCTTCCGTCTTTTCCGGAGGAGAGAGAACTCAAAACCGACCTAGCTCCTCACCACTGGGGGGGCTTCTTAGGGGGGAAAAGGCGGCGACTCGTGCCTTGATGATCCAGACATCGGTCTGAGGGTCTTTTCTTTCCCCTGCTTTAACCCTTGACTCTTTTCTCTTTCTGCCGTAAAAAAGGCTCAGGTTGAAGCTAAGAGAAAGCATGAAGGTGCCGTCCAGCTGCTAGAGGTGAGTGCCGGGGTCAGCCGGCTGCCCTCGGGGGTGGGCGGGCCCGGGGACAGGCATGGCATTCACGCCTCCCAGAAGCGGGCGACGGCTGCGAGCACCCACTGGGAGTCGGTCAGTAGCGCGGTGCACCCGTCCCTGCATGGGGTCCGCACGCACAAGCGGGCCGAAGCCACGTCCCCGTGGCCACACCGCCCGCCCCGGGGGCGGGGGCCTCAGATGGGACCTGCTGTCCCCTGCGGGCGCCTCTCGGGTGGCACGTAGGGAGGATGAGGTCGCGCTCTCACGCGGGAATGAGGAGAGAGAGCAGGTGGGCCACCCCCCTGGGCGCCCTGCCCGCAGGTGAATTGTGCAGGGCACACTTTAGGGGACGGCGCTGATCCCGGGGAAGCCTTTGGCAGGTGGTATCTGGGGAGGCATTTGCAGAGCTAGGAGGGGGACGACGTCGGTGATGAAAGCGGTGACCGGCATCCGAGGTGCCGCCTCAGCGCCGCCCCCAGTGAACGCAGCGTGGGGCCTCCCTGCAGCCGGTCCTGCTGGCGCCGGGGGGCTCGGCAGCGAGCTGTGCAAAGTCCCACCCGCGTGGGGTCCTGGGAGGAGTGACCGCACCTCTGTCCCTCGCGCGGAGCCCCACGGCTCCCCAGGAGTGGCGGATGGGCGGGTCTGGACGGAACTCAGACTCCCCCCGAGGCCCAGCCACCTGCACGCTCTGTGCGTGACAAATGGGAGTAACGACCACGCCAGGCCTCCCGCCTACGCGGACACAGGTCAGACGGTTAGCGACCCCCTCGCTGCAGACGCACGGGCGTGGGTGACGTCGGGCCTGCCATCCCCAGGTACGGGACGCGGCTGTCCCCCGAGATGACCTCGTCCTTCACCCACAGGGGACCGGCGGCCACGGACCACCGCGTGCACACCTCTTACGTCTCTCACGTTGCCTTTCAACGTCTATTCCTCCCGCAGGGAAAGGTTGCTTCGCTACCATCACGTGTGTTAGAATTGATTTTTTGAGAGCGTCCGTTAGCTAACGAGTATCTGGAGGGGTGAGTGTGACGAATGGCAGTGGGAGATACACAACCTGAGAGAATGGACGCAGACCCCAAGTGGCCTTGCTGCTCCCTGACAGATGATCTCCGCCCCTGCCTGAACACCCCCCCCCGCCCCGACCCCCGCTGCCATTCACATCATCTCCTGGCCGCAGGTCTGCTTCCTCCGCCATCACCCGGAGCCCGCTGATTTCACGTCTCTTGTTCTAACCCGCATTTGGAGCTGCCCGCCGAGGCCCCGCCACCCGGCGCCGGTGGCCGTGCATGCTTTGGGATGTGGTAGCATCGTAACGTGCTTTGGGTTTAACGAATGGAAAAGGCCGTGCAGATGTGCTGAGAATCCTCTGTCTTCTTTTGTTCACAACACCTTCCTGTGATTGTGTCCTGCTTTGCGCTCCGCCCAGAACGCCTTGGACAGCATGCAGGTATTGGAGGGAACCTCGTGTCCCCGTGTGTGCGTGGCGATGCCTTCCGTGTGCATGGGGCGCCCACGGGTCCCTGGGCCGGCTCAACCCAGCTCTTCCTCCGGAGCCGGCAGCTGGAGGTTCCTCCTGGTGCAGTGGGGCTGGGGGCTCGGGGAGCCGCTTGCAGGGGGCTCCGCGGGGGCCCCGGGGGCGCGAGCTCTGGTCTCGCACGTGTTGAGCGGGCCCAGCGAACCTGGTCTCCCGTTTTCCGCGAAGGCTGTAACGGTCAGGCTGGAAGGGCATGTCGGAGCCCCGATGACCACTGGGGGTGGGGGGGTGGGAGTTGGTGGGACTCGTTCTGCCCTCGGGTCATTCACGGGACCCAGGGCCCAGAGCCCAGGATGCAGCTTCTCTGTCGGTCATCGGGGATTCGATCCTGGCCCCTGAACGCTCCGCCTTTGTGTTTGTGCTGGGGGCTTACCTTCTTCCGTGAACAAGCTGCCACGCTTCTCAATGACCCCCCCTGCCAACCCCCCCCCCCCCCCCCCGGGGAACACGAGGAGCCGCGTGTCCCTCTGATCAGGGTTTTGAGTGTTTTCCGAAACTCTGACTCGGATCACGTATTCACGGAAGGGACGCTTTTCCCACTTTGGGGGTGAGTGGTTCTCAGAGTGGAGTTCCCAGGCTGGCCGTGTCAGCATCACCTGGGGGCTTGTTAGAAATGCGGGTTGTCGGGTCCTGCCTAACCTGTGGAGTCAGACGCTCTGGAGGAGGGAGCCGGGAACCTGGGAGGGACCCAGTTCAGATGCAGCTGGCGTCTGGGAAGCATTGGTCAGTGTCTGCGAGGCTAGTCTGGAGAAGGGCAGCACGTTGGACCAGCCAGCCCTCTGGGATCTTAGCCGATCCGTGGCTCAGCACGTTAGTGACCCGAACCTTCACTCCTTCTGCCCCCTCACCTTTACCAGAAGGGTCGACAAGGAACATCTGTGGCGTGCCACACGCTTGTGCTGGAACGTGTCTGTGTCCCTGGAGGGTCACGCGCTGGTCACTGCCACTGGCCAGGTGTTCTACTCAGCAGAACAGCCCAGAACAGGCCCCCAACCTTGCCCAGTGAGACAGAAAACAGGAGTAGTAAGGATCACCTCCAAAAACACATTAAATAAAACCCCTCAGAACACCGTTGTGCTCGGAGCCGGTTCTGTGGGTGTCCCAGGCCCCGTTTTCTGATGAGTGAATGGCTAGGATGTTTGGGGACGGCAAGAGGGGCGCTGTGTCTGTTCCCGGTCAGGACGTGTGCAGAGTCCCAGCACCCGCAGAATCGTCGGGGCTGGCTTCGGGGCTTAGCAAAGATGGGTGTCGGGAGTTAACACAGAACAGAGCTTTTCCAGAATCCCGACAGAGCACTCTGTACGCCCAGGAGTAGGTAGTGTCAGTTAATCCCTCTGTGAGGGAGTTCTTTCAAGACAAAGAAGCAAGAAAATATTTTAAAATCGATTAACAGTAATGACAGTAATAGCAGCGACTATAGTGTTTATTGAACACTTACTCCGTGCCAAGTGCTGTTCTAGGGATGCGTCTGGGGACATCTAGGGCTTGGTGCACATGTTCACTTCATCTCCATGACGACCCAGGGGAAAATGAGGCACAGTCAGTTTAAGTGACTTGGCCAAGGCAAGCTAGTAGGAAGTAAAATCTGGACTCAAACCCCAGGAACTTGGTGCCAGAGCCCCACCCTTCAGCCGCTGCGTTGCAGCCTGGCTTCCCGGGACCTCCCTGTCCCGTCCTCCCTGGGAGCCGGGCTCAGCTCTCCTACCAGCAACACTGCGGCGAGAGTTGAGTCGTGAATTAGCTCACACAGTGCAGGACTCAGAAGCCCCGCCTCCCCTGGTGGGTGCGTCACAGCAGGAGACGGTCCCTCATACCACGTGGCCACTACCCGCTGGGCACTGGACCCGGTCAGGTGGCCACCATCGGCATCCTCTTTACCGGTTGGAAATCAGGCACAGAGACTGAGCCAACTGCCCGGGGATACGCGGCTCGCAAGAGCAGAGCCGGGCTGCAAGGGCAGGCGGGCCCCCTGGTGGCACCGTCTGCGGCGGCTGAGGAAAGTGTGCAGGGGAGCAGCGCCCCTCCGTGGGGTGGGAGGGGACGGGCTCTGGGGTCCGTCGCAGGGGGAGCCCCCCTCCTGCCCCACCCCCGCGATGAGCTTGCTCTCACCGGTGTCGGTGCCGTGTGCTTTACGTGTGCGTTTGGCTGCTTTGTGGCTTGTTCCCCCGGGGCGTCTTCCTAGCGCCTCATTGCTTTGCCCCCAGCTTGCTGGTCGTCCGCTCAGGGATGAGGCATCAGATGGCCCGCGACACCAGACACTCGTCACAGCCAGGAAGGAACCCTCGCGGGCTCCTTTCATCCCTGGGTCGCATCTGGGGAGACTTTCCAGAGCAGACCGCGCTCCCCCAACCCAGACAGGCGTGGGGTCCCTCCTAGAGGTGGGACCCAGCATCCGGGCTGCGTTGTGACTTTCCTGGGCCCCGTGAAAATATCAAGTGTCACGTTTACGTATATCTGCGTGGGCGTAAAGAGGGCTATCGTCCAGGTTGGAGTCGTTCTTCCCGTATTTTCTTTACTCCTGGTTTTCAAGGAAACTAAAACGAAAACGTTTCCGCGGGTCCCTGAATGTGCCGGCACCGTGTCGCGGGGCCCTCAGGGAGACGTCACCCTGCTGGGCGGGTGTTAGGACACTTGGTTACTTGGTGACCCCGTGGCACTGAGTGCGCATGTGGGTGAAGGAGCACGTGGGTTTGGTCCCGTCGGAAAGCTGGAGCTGGTTGTCAGGTGAAGCGTAAGGCCAGCCTCCCCAGCGCATCGCAGCCTCACGCTGCACACACAAAGGTCGCTTCCTGTCGGCGACACCCGCCGCCCACCTGGGAAGGCCCCCGGGAGCGCCCCGCCCGGGCTCCCTGCCTCCTGTGGCTGTGTCCGGAGCACAGGGCTTCCCCGTGACTGCGGCAGGGACGGCTCCTACCTTCTCTTCTGTGTCCACTGTGCACCGGCCGTAGCCAGTGACACTTCGCCACAGGAGAAGCCGGGACAGCGTCACAGGCCCAGGAGACGAAGCCGAACGCGGTTGAGCTGTGGCATCGTCCCTGCCCCGCCTGAATTCTAGAATCCTCAGGACGTCTCGGTTGTGATCCTGAAGCGTGACAGAGGATTAGCCACGTCGAGAATCTGAAGATTCATCATTAACGTTTTCCATCCTCCATGTCTTGAGAATCCTCTTTGCCCCGGGAATCGTGGTCGGCTTGGGGGTCTCTGCCCCCCCGGAAGAAGCTTCGGCAGCCCCGTCCTCCTGAGTCTCCGCTGGAAGGCGACGTGCGTAGGGACAAGGACGGCACGCTCGCTCCAACGGTGGGGAGTTCGGCTGCCCCGGGACCAACCCCCCGAGTCCAGCTCTGTGTCCCCGATGCCGCCGCCTCCGCTCACTGTTGGTACTACCCCTGAAGGCGATTCAGGAGTTCCGAGGTCCCGCCAGCGATCGGTGCTTATCTGCCCCCGTAAAACCACGTGACAGAGGGTGTCCGTACCGAAGCAGGAAAACTCCAGTGGTCCAGACCCGCCAGCTTAGAATCCAGTGCGATTTAAGTTGGACACTTGGGGAAACGCTCAATCGTATGAACCAAAGCAAATGTTTAAGACACTTGTGTTTTAGCCGTGCTGGGTCCACACACTGTAGGATGTAAGACCTCAACTGGAGAGACGGCTTCCCTTACCGGAGTCTCCCCTTGGCTACGACGTGGTTCGTTTCAGTGTCAAGATTGCATCATCCTGCAGACGTTCTGGAACTCAGCCCGTCCACGCGCTTCCGTGGATTTTCCTATGGGCTCTGCTTGCAGGCAGGAGCTGACCCAGACGGGTATGAAACTGGCAGCGGAAGGCATTCCTTCATTCATGGGGTCACGGGGACGACGGCACCGAGTGTCCCCACTAATGGTGAAATGTAGGGGATTTTGATAGACTTGCATGGGTTCCAAGGTGCCGAAAAGAGACGTCCGGCCGGGGGGGTGGGTGTGTGTGAGGGAGCTTGGGTGACTGAGTTACTAGGATACCCGATCCCCTACCCCCAGCAGTGTCCGTGCTGAGGCTTTGCCCACGGAGGGTAGAAGGTTTCTAGCTTCTGCAGCGGAGTCCCCACCCTGCCCCCCAGGGTCTGACTTTGCAGTTTGCCACTGGGTTCTGGAACACGTGCTTCGCCCTATGTTATAGGTGAAGGCAGCGAGGCCCACTGAGGCTGTGTGATTGACTTGCCTCCAGGTCCCCCGTGAGTGAGCGGGGACCCCCCCGTGAGTGAGCGGGGGCCCCCCCCGTGAGTGAGCGGGGGGTCCAGGATCTAGAGCCAGCTCAGAGCCTGGACTCAGAGGCCTGGCCTCGTCCGGCCACTGCCTGGTGGTGTGACCCTGGCCTTTGCGCACCTTGGCCTTATTTCCTTACTCTGCCTTGGGCTCCTACCTCCTTACCCCGTGGGTCCCCCCGACGGTCCGCGAGAATGCGTGAGAGCCCCCGGCAGCGCCTGGCACGCAGCAGGCGTGTGGCGCTCAGAAACGGCTCCCGAATCCCGTTTGCACGTCAGGACGCCACACACAGCCGCTGCTCCCAGGCTGCCTGGAGCGCTCCCTGGTTTCGCCTGCTGTTCTGATGACCCACGGCGGCCCTGCTCGGACGCCGGTGACCGGGCACGGCCCCCCACGTGGCCCTCATTCACGAAGCCCGAGCGCCAGACGTGAACTACCCAGTGGCCGAGCTGGGCCCGCTAGCGATCGTGCTCATGGCGTGTTTTCCGTCATGTTTATAAATACCCGCATCCAAATGTGCAAGTCGCCGCGTTTCTCCCAGGGATGGCTGACTTGCCTGACGACTCTGCCATCTGTTCCCGCCGCGGTCAGAACACAGCCGCTTCTGGGCGGCCCCCACTCCCCATGCCTGCAGGTGGCCGGCTCCCCGGGAGGCCACCCACCCAGGAGGCGACAGTGCCCTGAATCCTGAAATAAACACTTTTGTTCAAATACGCCAGCCGGGCGGATCAGCGGGGTCGCTGCTGCCTTCCTGTTTGCGGGGAAGTGGTTCCTCCTGCTGGTGGCTCTGGGACCGTCAGAGGCACCTCCTGGCCGCTGGCCCACATCTGCCACCCGGGCCGCCCCTGCCCCTGTAGCCAGGCCGGGACGCCGTGCTCCCGGAAATCCTTCCTGTCTTCCGGGAGGGGGAGAGCCTGATGGAGCTTCCAGAGGGAGTGTCTTCCCGTGCAATGCACGTTGGGTGTCACGGGTCCCCAGCTCCCATCTCCTCGCTGTCGTGAGTCTCCACCCACCCAGGCTACAGAGAACAGGCACCCGAAGCTCCTGGGTTCCGAGGGTTGACGTCCTGCTGCCCTACAGCCGTTGCCCTTGATGCCCGGAGGGGAAGCGAGGCCGGAGCGGGAGAGGCAGTTAGGTGTGGCCGGCTCGACTCCTCTGTTCTCTCTGGGAGCACCTGGAGGTGGGATAGGCTCGGCCACCCCCCCTACACCTTTACCCCAGGTTATGATGGGAGCAAGGCCCAGACCAAGTGGCCTCACGTGGACAGATGTGGGTTAAGCAAACGCCCTGACAGACAGGCACAACGCGGCACATCCGTGTTTGTCCTGTAGCCCAGCAACATCCTGTCTGCACCATTAGGACCTTCTGCCATCAGCTCCCATGGAAGGTGTGCTCAGGGAAAGATGTCAGCCTGACGGAGCCTGGTCCTCGTGGCCTTGGGCAGTCGGACGTCCTCTGATCAGTATGTGGACACAGGACCGTTTCGAGGCTTGGGGCCTGCGGTCTTCTGCCCTGTTCGCTCAAGGGTGGGATGGTACCTTTAACGTCACTGGTAATTGTCCGTTTCTCCCATTCATCATGCTTAGGGAAAAGCTGACCATTTCATCAGGGTTGTTTCGTTTTTCCTGATTTGGGCCGTACCGGTGAGCATGGCTGGCCGATAGAGGCACAGAGAGCAGACGTGTTCGGGGCAGGTGGCTCCGGGCTGCAGCCGTCCTAGCGTCATGCTGCCCACCCCGGGAAGGGCTTCTCAGCGGTGCCGGCCGATTGCTCTGGAGTAGGAGTCCATGCTGTTCATCCAGTAAGAACGTCAACTATCCATCTGACAGCCTGGAGCCCCAGACCCTGCGGGGGATCATCCTGTGGGCCACCAGGGCCACCCAGGCCAGCCTGAGCTCGTGCCGGGGACACTAGCTGGGAATCATGGAGCCACCGTGCCGTCTCTAGATGGGACTCGTCAGCCCGGACCAGTTATTGGCCTCTGAGATACTTGCCGGCATTTAAAAACTGAGACGTTTTTCATTATGCTGGAGACTTTCTGCTGCTCTCGGGAGACGAAGTTTTGCCCACGGTGGGTCTGGACGGTGCTGAGTGGATGCAGACAGGACACCCATGCCCTGGTTCGCTGTGTCCCCCACCCCCCGACATCCCGCGGTCTTGCCCCTGCTCCCCTCCCCACTGGCATTCCCCGCCAGCCTCCGTGGGCGCCCCAGGCACCCCGATGCTCTGAGGTCCGCTCCCAGCAGAGCCAGCCGCAGGGGAGGCGGCGTGTCACGGTCCCCGTCGCTGAAGGGGACCCTGGACACAGGAACACACCCCGGAAGGAGGGAGTCACTGAGGGCCAGTCTCAGGAGACTCAGGTCCTGGGCCTGCCGGCAGTGGGTGCCAAGGACGCCGTGGTCACAGCGGCACAGGAATGGTGCTGCCACTGGGTGCCTCCGCGTGCCCCCCGTCTCCCCGTGTGTCTGAGTCCTGCGGGGCCCGGCCAGGGGAGCTCGGTCGCCCTCCTCCACCTCTGTGCCCGCCCTGTCCCGGAAACCTCAAGCCAGACAGCTCTGGCCGGCCCCACGTGTGTCTCAGGCACCGGGATCCAGCGGCGACCCGTCAGGACCTCGGCCGCGCTCCGCACGCAACACCGTTCACGCGCCACCGAGACGTTCCTGGCGCCTGCAGGCCGCCTGCAGCATCACTTCTTACTTCGTTGAATCTGCTCATTTTTAAAAACTTTTTCTTTTGAAATAATTTGAGACGCACAATAAGGTACATAAACCGCTACGATCCTTCCCACGTTCCCTTCGCTCGGCTCCCGGGGCCGTGGCGCACTCTCAGGCCCAGAGCCCGTGTTGGCGCAAGCCGGGCCGCCAGGCTGCAAGCCGTGATGTGGATTTTGCCCGTTTCTACGTTCATCCTCTTCCCCATCTCGTGTGAAGTTCCGTGGGGTCGGTTGTACGTAGAGATTCGTGTCGCCACCGTGGGAATAGGGATGCCCCATGGCCCCAAAGACACCCCCTCCTGGTACCCCTGGGAGTCACGCCCTCCCCCGGCCCCGGCCCCGACCCCGACAACCGCTGATTTGTTGTCCGTCACTATGGTTTTGTCATTTCTAGAGTGTCACACAAGCGAGGAATCTGTTTGCTGTTTTTAGCAAGGTCACTTGTCACGTGCACACAGTGCTGAGGACTTGATCTGCCGGAATTTGTCGTGACGCACGTGAAAATGAACTCACGGCCATCTCAGTGGTGCTCGTGTTCTCCCACGAGCCACCTGATACCCCACACACCAGCGCCGGCACCTGGGAGCCCACCTGGATAACCCAGGGGAGCTCAGGCCTTCCAGCGCCCCTCGCCCGAGGTGGGTAGCCCGCCTGCCTGTCCCCCAAGGGCTCGCGGCTCTGCCCTGGGGCAGATGTTACCCCGTACTTGGGTCCCGGCGGCCGGGCTGGGGGCGGGTCTGACGCCGTCCCAGTGTCCCCCGCCTGCGCCTGGGAGCGCTGGCTGATGTCGCTTCTCTGCCTTCCTCGCTGGAGACAGCTGTCACAGACAAGCTCATTCAGCTTTTTAAAAGAAGCCTGCTGCTTTTTTTTTTTTTTTTTTTTTAATGAATCAAAGAAATTAATTATAGGCTTGGGGTTTGTTAGGTTTATTTTTAGAAATCCCTGATCTCAGACATAAATAGCATTTCATTCTATACTAAGGAGCTGGAAAGCTTAATGCCAGAGGAGGGGAAGGGGGGGAGGGGGAGGAGAAGGAGGAGAGGGAGGAAGGAGGAAGAGGGGTGGAAAAGGAGGATGAAGGGGGGAGGAGGAAGGGAAGGGGGAGGGGGAGGGGGAGGGAGAAGGGGAGGGGAAGAGGAGGGGGGGAGGAAAGGGAGGAGGAGGAGGGGCGGGGGGAAGGAAAGGCGCCTCTGTTGCTGGCTCCCCACAGTTGCGGGCCTCCCTGGCTGTCCCCACCCTCCTGCGCGCACACCTGTGTGAACCACACGCCTTCTTTAAATTTTTTTTTTTTTCAACATTTTTTATTTATTTTTGGGACAGAGAGAGACAGAGCATGAACGGGGGAGGGGCAGAGAGAGAGGGAGACACAGAATCGGAAACAGGCTCCAGGCTCCGAGCCATCAGCCCAGAGCCTGACGCGGGGCTCGAACTCACGGACCGCGAGATCGTGACCTGGCTGAAGTCGGACGCTTAACCGACTGCGCCACCCAGGCGCCCCAACCACACGCCTTCTGAAGGCGGACTGCCACCGAGCTCTGTCCCAAGTGCTGGGGACGCCGCAGGAAAGCCAGCAGCTCCTGCCCTTGTGGGGCTGGCATGTTAGTGGGGGAACCGGGCAGTACGGCAAATCAATAACACAGTAAACGGCATTTTCCGTTTATCACGGAGTAAGGAACGGAGCGAAGGCAGGACTTCTGTGCAGACGAAGTAAGCCCCCCGCACAGCAGATCGGTTCCCCCTTTCGTGGATTCGGCAGACGTGTCCAGCACCTACTGTGGGCCTGATTCCGTGAAAAGCACTGAGGCTGTATCAGGGAGGGAACCAGAGAGGCTTGGAGCTCACGGTGCGGGAGACAGAGGAGAAATAGCCCAGGAGCTAATGCAGCAATGTCGGGGGGCGGTACCGCAGGGAAGGGGCGGAGCTGACCCCGCTCGCCTCCCTCCCTGGCGTGCGTCCCGCAGTGGACAGTGCGGGACGCTCTGGTCCCCACGGCGAAGCCTGGTGTCTGCACCAGGATGGGAAGTGTGGTCCGTGAGTGGGGAGCGGGGAGTGCGTCTCCAGCCCCCCGACCTGAGAACCACCGGCTGGGACAGGAGCAGGCAGTCAGCAGGGAGCTGCCCCTTCCCTGATGCGTGTCTGGGGGAGCCCCCCGCCCTCCCCGGTGCTCCCGAGACCCCTCTGGATGTCTGCAAATGGCGGCTGTGTTGCTGACCACATGCAGCAGGTAGAAGTTCCCTTTTATTGCCAAAGCACTTCTTTGGGGTTAGGTTCCTTGAACGGGTCGGCGGGTTAGTAGCCGAGCTGCCCCCCTGTCTGGGCTGTGTCAGCCTCGCAGTCCAAATTTCAAATGGCTCCGGTGGGGCGTGTCCACCACCAGTCCCTGGGCTGCACACACAGCCCAGAACAATCCACGGTTGGCTGGGAGCTGACCGTCCGTAGGGTTTCTCTGCACCTGTGGTTTCCCACGTCTGTCTGGTGAGGCACCACGGCCAGGCCGCTCAGGACGCTTGGTTTGATGGGACACTGTCCTCCTGTGGAGGTGGGAGGCAGCACACGTGTGCACACACGCGTTCACACGCTTTCACATGCAGACGCACGGACACACGTTTCCCCCGCCGCCCGCCCCTGACCGCGTGTCCGTGCGTCTGCCGTGCAGAGCAAGGTTCGGGAGCTGGAGGAGAAATGCCGGACGCAGAGTGAGCAGTTCAGCCTGCTGTCGCAGGACCTGGAGAGGCTCCGGCAGCACGCCGGGAAGATCGACCTGCTGGGAGTCAGCCCTGGCGTCTCCGTAGACGTCCCCGCGCCCGGCAAGCCTTTCCCGCAATTCATGAACGGACTCAGCCCCTCCATCGGCAAAGGTGAGTGCGTGGCGGAGGAGGGATGGCCGGTGACCCCGCATCTGGGCGTGCGTAGTGAGCGTCTGTCTGACCCGCCGGCCTAGGCACCGGCGTCCCAGGGCTCCGAGCGACGGCGGGCCGGCCGCAGTCACTGCGCACGCACGGTGCACCAGCCCCCGTTCTGAGCACGCGATGCCGTCGGCAGACACGCTCCTCGCGCGGCCGTGTGCCCTGCGGACGCTGTCCCGGTCCCGCTGTGTGGAGGAGAGAGACCGGGGCGAGGCCGGGGTCCCGAGGTGCACCGCTGGGCTGCGGCCGCCTCCCGCCTTCGTGCCCTGCCCCCTCCGTGTGGGGACCGATTCCCGTTCCTGCTCAGGCGGCGACGGTGACGGCGGTGAATTGAGCGCCCCCCCCCGTCACACTTGTGCTCAGGACGCAGGATGGGGATGGACCTTGCACATCGGGGGAGGGATCTCGTCTTTGTATCCGGCACGGAGATTGCAGACGTGTGTCCTCAGGCCTCGCCGCGGCTTCCAGCCGGGGCACAGAGGCTGCCCTGATCAGTCGGGACTGTCCTCCCCGCCCAGGGGCGGCTGTCCCAGGACACGGGGGTTGCAAGAATACCCGCCTGTTTAAAAGTTACTGTTGTTTTTAATTTGGGGAGATGAGTGTCAGAGCCCCCCCTTCTGAGTTCCGTCGGAGAGAGAACGTCCAGATCTCTCCCTGTTGGCATTAGAATACGTGATCGTTTCTTTCTGATGCTTCGTGATATTAAGACAAAGCGAGGCTGCTTTTGTCTTGATAAATGACGTGCCCCGTCCTTCCCGCTCAGTCATTAGCTACGTGCCACGTGGCTGTGAGCAGCAGGGCAGAGGGAGGAGGGTCTGCACACCCCTCCAAGGTGTTCCGAGGGCATGGTGCACCTAGCCCGTGTGTCGGGGCTGCGGCTGTGAGGTCAGCCAGCTGGCCAGGCCCCTGTGGAAACGCCTCTCGGTGGCTGGAGACAGACAAGGGGACAGATGCGTGAGGACAGAGTGACAAGCTAGAAAGTGACCCAGGACTGCTTCAGACCAGGTGGACGAAGAAGCCTGGCTCTAGGAAAGGACGTTGGGCTGTGCCGTCTGAAGGATGAGAAGGGGTAGGACAGTTTCAGCTGTCACTAGATGAGACAAACATTCTTAGGCTGGGTGGCCGCATGAGGTTGGCCGGTGATGCTTTTCAAGATCCTGACACGGGACGGGCACACGTCAGATCCTCAGGGACAGGGACAGGGTGCCTGGAGGCCACGCAGAATGCCCGCGTGCACTGAAAAACGCAGCCTCTGAGTGCAGAGTTACGGCCCAGGGAAGCCTGTGGTTTCGTGGCACCCAGGGCTTAACAGGGGCCCGTCACGTGGAACCTCTGCCTGGCGTGCACCTGAGCCCCAGACCGCCGGGGCAGGCGGGTCCTTGCCCACGTCGGGTCTGCAGGCTGGTCACAGCAGAGCACCCGACCCACCGTCGCGTGCCCACCCCAGCCCACGTGGCCAGCCGTCCCTTCTCCCCATGGTGTCTTGGGCTGCTGTGTGCGCGCCTCCGTGAGGCATGCAGACGTGCGTCCAGTGGGAGTGGCTCGGTGTTGAAACAATCTGGAGAACAGGGTGTGACCCGCGGTGGTGGAAGGTGTGCACTCAGACCCACAGTGGTTCCGGGTCGCCACCAAGCGGATCGATGAGATCCTGGTGTGCGAATAGGTTTGTAGCAAGCCTTCCACACAGCCGCCAGGATGGACGTAGCTCATGTAACAGTCAGTGACTCGCCCCACGAGGGGGCGCCCTTGGCAGGGCCCACGCGCCCCTGGCTTCACCCTTGCCCTTCCGGCATCGCCGACCGTGGCTCTACGTTCCTCTGAGGCTGGCGTAGGGCACTGGCCCCACTGTTCTCGCTCAGGAGTGCTGGGCTGGAGGCACAGCCTCTCTGTCTGGAATGTTCCTTCAAAGAGGAAACAGTGGACTGTGCACGTGCTCAAACAGCTTCTGTCCAAAAGCGGGACTCGTGACTTCCACTGCCAGGGGGTCGGACCAGCCGTGGGTCAGAGGTTGGCCTTTCCCCCTTCTCAGCTGGTGCCCCGGGGCTCCTGGGCGCGCATTTGCGCAGCATCACTTTGCACCTGCTGTATGCCGAGCGCTGCCGTGAGCAGTGGGGACAGACGGCAGTGACCAGGCCACACCTCTGCTCTCTGGGATCTGACGCCCCAGCAGGGCCCTGTGTCTGTTCTGGCACTGATTCTGTTGCAGGGGTGTTATCCCACAGTTCCTTTAACCGGGCCGGAGCTGCGGGGCCCCTGGCAGGTGAAAGCCTCTGTAGGGACACTTCCCACCTTACTGCGAATCATTTGGCCTTTCCCAGCGTGGACTCGGCAGGTTGAATCTTCGGTGAAATGATCCCGAGGTCTGGCCACTGAGGACAGAGGCTGGACAGAGAGGTCAGGGAGGGAATCACTGCTCCTGTGCTTCTCCTCGAAATTCTAAAAATTCCCAGCCTCTTGGCCGCTTTGTATGTAAATTAGGACACTTTGGGTCGTAAATGACAGCGATGCTGACCTAAATGGGTGTGAGCCACAGGGAACTTGCTTATCACCTGGAGTAGATGAGCCAGTGTGTCTGGTTCCCGCACAGCTGGATTCGGGGGCTCCAACTGAGCCCCCAGGATGCGTTTCCTACCCATCTGGCGGCTCCCCTTCTAGGAGCCAGTTCCGGTGGGACAGACCTTCCGCCTCCTGGGGGCAATGTGGCTGCAGCCTCACCAGGCCTCACAGCCTCTCAGTTTGCAGCCAGGGAAGAGGAGAGGCTCTTTCCCTGTGGCTTCTTTTAATTCCCCGTGGCTGGACCTTCCCACCGCATGTGTAACACTGCCATCGCCACCAGACCGTCCTCACAGCCAGGAGTGGACTCTGCCGGGGGGATGGCCTGGCGGGGCAGGGGGTCAGGTGGCCAGTGGGGACTGAGGGCAGGAAGCAGGCAGCTCCCAAGATGGAAACCTGAGGCTGGTGCCAGCGAGGGGGACGGGCACGCTGGAAAGTCAAAGGACCCACACGTCTGTCACCTCACTGGCATCCTTGTTCAAATTGTCTCGATGTCGTGGCCAGGTCAGGAGAGCACCGTCGGAAGCCGCACCGTGACTGGGGACTATATCCGGCCCCTCCCGCTCCCTGGTGACAAGCCGGAGCCTCTGCCCATCAAGCCCACCTTTCTGTCGAGATCCGCTAGCCCAAGATGCAGATTTGAATCCGACGTGAGTTCTGGCCCGCCCACGCGGATCCGTCCGGTGGGAACACGATGGTCCTCTCACCTTCCTTCCTCCTCCCTCCTCCTCCCTCTCCCTCCGGGCCTCTTCCCTTCCTCCTGTAAATTCCCATATCTGGTCTTCATCGGCCCTCGTGTCACCTCCTCCATGCAGTATTCCCGGATGTCTCAGCCCCACAGCACCAGACACCCTCTGACACGTGATTGCGGTGGACGGTGTCTGTTTCCCTCGCAGGGCCGAGCCCCTGCGAGCAGAGGCCGTGGGTCATTGTCCGTCTCTGTGTCCACAGATGCCCGGTAGGGCCTGGCAATCTCGCGCGGTCTGCCCGGCGAGTCCCACACCCCGTGTTGGGGGGCCCCACCTCCGGTCCACTCTTGGCTCGGGAAGATGCGTTCTTTATAAACGTCCTTCTGCGTGACCAGGGGGCCCACACTGAGGGAGCCGCTTCATCTCTGGGCCGGTGCCCAAGACACAGAAGTTGGTCTAGTCGGGGCTCGTGGGAGCTCCGCGGTCTGGGGCGAGAAGGCTCAGCGAGACTGAGGGGTTTCCTGTGTGCTTCCCGCAAAAACGTGACCCCGCCGCTGCGTAACCTGAACGTGGTTTGTGTCTTCACCAGATGGATGATGAACGGAGTTCCGGTACCTGCAAGCAGCAGAGGCACTCGGGGAAAGTCCACCTGTGTGTCGCCCGCTACAGGTAAGCACGAAGCTCCTCTCTGCATCCCCGAGCATCCGTGGACGTGCGGGGGGTGCCTTGGGGCTGATGGGGCCGCGGGTCTGGGCGTGCTCCCCTCCCCACCCTCCCCGGGTCCTCGGCCGAAGGCAGGCAGTTCGGCCAGACTCGGGAGACGGGGAAGGTTTGTTGTCGGTTCTGATGGAAAGCGTGTAGGCGGATTTGTTTCTCAGGACGGCCGTTAACGACTTACCGCAAAGTGGGAGACTTAAACCAGCAGAAGCACGTTCTCTGGCGGCTCTGGAGGTGGGAAGTGCGGGATCGGGTCAGCAAGGCTGTGCTCACTGGGGGCTCTTGTAGCTTCTGGTGCTCCAGGCGTCCCTGGGTTATGGGTGCATCCTGTGGTCTCTGCCCGGCCTCACCTGGCCACTTCCCTGTGCATCTGCTCGTTCTCTCTTCCTCTGTCAGTAAGGACACTAGTCACTGGATGGGGGCCCACCGACTCCAGCACGACCCCATCCTGATCGCATCTGCAAAGACCCTATTTCCAAATAAGGTCACGTTCCCCACACTGGGGGGCTAGGACCTGAACCAACATTCACGGGGACGGTTTAGCCCTCAGCAGGTGGCAAGCTGAAACTCACAGGGGCACACGCTTGTCCGGAGCCCCCGTTTACTGCCTTTCTGGGGTCCTCACACTTGCGAGGCGCCCCTCGCTAATTTCTCTCTGGGGTCCTGTGGTGTCCATGCTCAGTGGGAACTAAGGAGCCATCTGGTCTGAACGACCCTCACAGAGTCTTTGTGGGGAACGACCCCCCAGTTCTGAGACGGGTGTGGGGTAGCTGCCTCCCCACAACTCCGCTACCTGGGGACCGTGCCGGCAAGCCCGAGACCACATTCTGCCACGGGAAGGAGTTAGCCACAAACCACATCGTTCATGTCTCCCGTTCCTCACGCTCGATGAGGACCCAGCCTCTTGTCCTTGGTTTCCGCCGGTCGGTATACCTTGCACGCGTTCCATTTTCTCCAGCAGGAGCCCTTCGTGATGGCTCTCGCGCTGAACTGGGCTCTCGGGACTGGCTCACTTCCCAGCTGGCCTGCGCCCTGGTCAGCCACACTCCCCAGCCTCCCCGCTGGCGAGCCGTGTGCCCTGGGCTCGCATTCCCTCCTCTTCCAGGAGAGGCGAGGTCTCACTCCGGGGACAGGGGCCCAACAGCCGGTGCACCCCGTGGACGCATTCTGTAGCCAGCGTGAAGTCGGGCACGGGAGAAGGCGGGCTGACCAACCGGCTTCCGTCTGCTGTTGCCGTCACCAGGCACGGCCCAAGTGCACGATGTCCCCTCGTTCGTTCTCTTCTTTGCTGGTGCCCTTGATGCGGTGCTGGTGCTGGCTTTGTGACTCTTTCAGCCACCCTGCCAAAGAAGCCCGAACCACGTGAGACCGAATGGCGCAGAGAGAACTTTGCACGTCTGAGTTCTCTTCGTACCTTACCGCCCCCGCTGGGGTGGTTCTGAAGGTAAAGGCAGGAGTTTGGGGGGATCCCCTGGGACCAGACACGGACATCATTCAATAAGCCTGTGGAGGTTTCCCCAAACCTGAAACGAGACAATACCTGCCTGAGGCCGCCCCCCCTCAGTGGCTGGCGCAGTCACCTCCTGGGATGGTCGCCTGCGGTGCGTCTGCCTCTGCCCCCGCCTCTCCTGCCCGCCCGAAACCACCATCGCTCTGTGCAAACGGCTTTGCAGACACAGAACTCTGAGCTCGCGCGTTCGGTGCATCACGCGAGACTCCCCGGACTGACCCTCGCCCCGCTTGCTCGGTGCAGCCGCGCCTGACCGTGGACCCGGCTCAGTACGTGTGACCCCCGTCTGCCCACCCTGACTCAG
>NW_026057587.1:3433556-3447846 GCF_023721935.1 Panthera uncia | reverse complement strand
CCCCCCCCCCCCCCCCCCCCCCCCCCCCCCCCCCCCCCCCGCCAGAGCCCGTGTCCGTCACCTCTTGGGCCACTCCTGATCCGGTGTCCTCGCCCCACCTGCCACCTCCCCATCCATGGGGCACCCGAGTGTCTCTACCGAATGCAGGTGTGGTCACATCCCTCCCTGCCTTAAATCCCAATACCTCCCAGCACCGAAGATCAAATCCACACCCACGGGGACCCTGCCAGTCCCTATCCCTCGACGCTCCTGCGGTCAGCACCCTCCTCCAGCCAGGCTGACTCTTGGCGCCCCAGAGGGACCCTGCTCCTGCCTCTGGGCCTTTGCACCCGCCATTCCCTCTGCCGGGAGCTGCTTACTCTCTTCATCCGCCCGCTGGGCTATCACGTCAAACATCTGTCTGTGTCTTTTCCTTACGCAGATGGCCCCTGGCAGTTACTGACTCAGTAAAACCATCAGACTGTTGCAAAACTTGCCTAGACCCTGGACTCGGACAGTGAGGGGCACGGTGACTTGGTGCCGTTAAACCTGCAGAGGACAGGCGTCAGGAGACCTTGATGTTGGTCCCCAGCATCCCCACCCCGGGCCTCTTTGTGAGCTTGTGACTTTGGGCGGGTGCCCCTGACCTCACTCTGGGATTCAGATTGGGAGAAATGGTATCTTCTCTGCTCGCCTCGCCGAGCTGGAACGCTGATCTCGTAAAACGTACACGGAAGTGCTGGTGAGCTTTCTGGTACTGTTGGCGTGCGAGTCGCTATCGCCTCGTTATTGTGTTTCTACCACACGTGCCTATCGTCTTTGACTATCAGCAGATGCTGTTTTAATTTTTATTGGGGCCTTCTCTGTTACTCTGAACTAATTTAAAAAATCCCCATTTAATTTACTGTATATCTTATTTGCACATTGGGCACGATTGTAAAAAATGTCACGTTTATGAGGATGTTCGACACAATGGTGATTGTATTAACCAAAGGTTAGAGGCCACATCGGTGCCCAATGTTAGGACATCGGTTAAGTGAAGTATGCCAGTCTGTTCAGTGGAATATTCCACATCCATTGAAAAAGGTCATGACAGAGGGGCGCCTGGGTGGCTCAGTCGGTTGAGCGTCCGACTTCGGCTCGGGTCATGATCTCGCAGCTCGGGAGTTCGAGCCCCGCGTGGGGCTCTGTGCTGACAGCTCGGAGCCTGGAGCCTGCTTCGGGTTCTGTGTCTCCCTCTCTGTCCTTCCCCCACTCAGGCTTTGTCTCTCTCTCTCTCCTTCTCTCTCAAAAAAAACCCAAAAAACCTTAAAAATTTTTAAAAAAGGGTCACAGTAGAATCTCTCATGAGGTAGAGGGAGGGTCACGCATACTGGAAAGTGAAAGAATAAGATTACTGCAAAGTAAATGCGGTGCGGTCCTACCTCTGCTGAGCGGTACATACAGAAAGATCGTAGGGTTAATTATTCTTCTTTGCTTACTGATGGGAACACCTACGGCAGGCGTGACGGGTACGAACCGAGATCAGGGTCATCGGCGTGTCATGTGGCACGGGGACCCCGAGCGTCCGCCTCAGTTTCAGAATTCTCTCTCTGTTTTGAGTGTGTGCGAGAGCGCGGGTGCTGCCGCCGTTCCTGGCGGGCACACGGCTGGCGCGGGGGTGCAGGAGCCCACCGCCCTCCGCGTGCAGCACCTGCTCCACGAGTGTCCTCCTTCCTCCAGCTACAACCCCTTCGACGGGCCGAACGAGAACCCAGAAGCTGAGCTGCCCCTCACGGCGGGGAAGTACCTCTACGTGTACGGGGACATGGACGAGGACGGCTTCTATGAAGGTGTGTTAGGGCGCGGGGCGGTGGGCGCCGGGGCTGCTCCGCGCACCTGACCGGTCCCCGCGGACGGGCCGGGCCCCCAGCTACGCCTGCCCGCCCCAGCCCTCCGCCCTGACCCTCCGCCCGCCCTCCTCGGCTTTCCCCCTTCTGACGACCGAGTGGGGCGCCCTGACCCCGCACACCTGAGGCACTGGCGGAGGTTTGCAACGTCCGTCCCCGCAGAGCTCGCCGGGTGGCTGTGCGGACACACCGGGCCGACGGACTGCTGTTCCCAGAGGGGCTCCGTTGCGTCTTCTATCTTACTGCCCCAGGACCCCCGGACCCCCGGCTGACCTCCTTCCCGGCAGGACAGATGACCCCGCCTGGCTCAGGGCGGTCCCACTGACCCCTGGGCCTTCTGGCTGTCTGCCCCACGTGCTGCTGGATCCCTCCCTTCAGGGTTACCGCCCCGCCCGGTCCGAAATCGGGAAATGCGACCTCTTCCCTCCCTCTGGGACGCCTAACCTTCCGTCCCTTTTGCAACCCGAGCATGAGCTCGGGACAGCACCAGCGGCTTCACGAGCCTCGCGAGACTCCTCAGTCCCCAGTCTCTCAGTCACCCTGGACGAACGGAAGGGTCTTGGCCTCTTACCTTGAGCTGTGGCACCAGTTCTTGCTAAATTAGCGGGCTTCTGTTTCATGGCCTTGCTGAGTGTTCCCAGGGCTGATAGACGCAGTTGGCTTTCGAGCTGGTGTTTGCTGGCCGTGAGGTTGGCTTGCTTCCGTTTTTTTTTTTAACGTTTAGTTTTGAGAGACAGGAGTGGGGGAGGGGTAGAGTGAGGGGGGACGGGATCCAAAGGCTCTGCGCTAACAACAGAGAGCCCGACGTGGGGCTCAAACTCATGACCCGTGAGATCATGACCTGAGCTGAAGTCATGCTCGAACGACCGAGCCACCCGGGCGCCCCACAGGTTGCCTCTTGACGCTGAACAGCCGCCAGGCCGTGGGCTGCGTCGCTCGCCAGTAGTTGCCGGGCACGTGGTAGCAGAGCCGTGGGCCGTCCACGCGAGAAATCCGCCACGGCTGGTGGCAGCACAGCCCGAACTCTTAACCCACGTTCACGTCACCGTCACTGTTTTTCACACCTGTAGAAACAGGCGCCCGAGGCGGCCGCCGGCAAACCCTTGTTGGAAATCTCTAGAATATTCACAGCAGGCATCTTGCCCGCATCAGCTTTCTGGAGGCCTGATTCAAACAGGGCTGCGGAGCTCAGGAATTTTCCTTGTCTCTGTGCCTTCCTCTGTGTAGAACAGAGAAAGCGAATTCGACCTGCGGGCAGCCTTGGGTAAATGAGGTGCAGGGCGGGTAGGACAGGACCCGGTGCACGGTGAGTGAGGTTATCACTGTCGGCGTCACCCGAGCACCGGCCCCCGTGAGAGCATCCTAGGGGTGCCAGCTGACCCACACCCTACGTGGGGCCGGGAGCAGGCCGGAGTCCCCCTTTACTCTGGGGGAATCCACGGCCCATCGTATGGTCGCGTGCCCTCCTCTGGGTCCATCACACGTCTCCTGAGGCCAGGGTCTACTGGGAGCGGGCACCTCCCCGCCACGCCCTGCCACGTACTGGGCAAATGGCCCGTCCCGCTGGTCCTGCGAGATTACCCAAATCACGGCATCTTTGAGGCTCCTGAAAACACTTCTTTTTTTAGACCTCTGCTGCTAACAGGTTTTGAGCCCAACTAAAAAGAGAGCATTTCGCAGAATAAGAAGAGGTTCTCCCTGTGGCCGCCAGTAGCCACGAGAGCTGGTGTGATGAAATTTTTTGCCACTCAGCCTACAGGTGGTCTGGCACCACATGGCCAGTTTCTTTCTCACAGCAAACGGGCATTCTGGGAGCTTCCTTAGGACATACACAGTGTGCTTTGCAAGGGGGAGAGGTCATCTTTAAATCCTATTGATATGATCATACCCTCAAAAATAATAGTAAGATGTTTACTTTCTTAACCTCCCAAACCCTCGTCTCATGCACGTTTGTTCGTCCATAAACAAACATTTACTGGGCACCTACTGTGTGCCAGGACTCTTCAGTGTGATGAACGGAAAGAGATCTCTGCGCTCATGGGGTGTCCGTGTCCGTAGGCAGGTGTTACACTAAGCAGGGGGCCACGCTGCCTGATGGGTTCACGGTTCGCAGGGGGCAAGCGGTGGGAGCAAGGTCCCGAGGACGGGACGTTTGAGCAGGTGTCCGTGACGACCTGTGGAATCCCACGGCTGTACCGCACGGCCCTGTCGGGGAGCCGTGCGGGTGCGGCGGGACCTCGGGGCCCCGATGCGACGGCGGGGTGATCTCACTGCCTTTGTACCAACAGGCGAGCTCCTGGACGGGCAGAGGGGCTTGGTGCCCTCCAACTTTGTGGATTTTGTCCAGGACAACGAGTCGCGGCCGGCAAGCACGCTGGGGAACGAGCAGGACCAGAATCTCATCAACCGTTCGGGCATCGGCTCGGAGGGGGAGAACATTCTGGACCTGCACGCCCCCACCCCCGTCGATGCCGGCGTCGCGGACGGCGGTGCGGAGATGCTGGGCGGGAACGTCGACGACGTCGGAGAAGACATCGTGCCTTACCCTAGGAAAATCACCCTCATCAAACAACTCGCCAGAAGTGTCATTGTGGCCTGGGAGCCGCCGGCAGTGCCGCCGGGCTGGGGGACCGTGAGCAGCTACAGCGTGCTCGTGGACCAGGAGCCGCGCGTGAGCCTCACGCTGGGGAGCAGGACCAAGGCCCTCATCGAGAAGCTCGACACGGCGGCCTGCACCTACCGCATCTCCGTGCAGTGCGCCACCAGCAGGGGCCACTCGGACGAGCTGCGCTGCACGCTGCTGGTGGGCAAGGACGTGGCGGTGGCCCCCTCCCAGCTGAGGGTGGACAACATCACCCAGATCTCGGCCCAGCTCTCCTGGCTGCCCGCCAACAGCAACTACAGCCACGTCATCTTCCTCAACGAGGAGGAGCTCGACGTCGTCCGGGCCGCGAGCTACACGTACCAGTTCTTCAACCTCAGGCCCAACGTGGCCTACAAGGTGAAGGTCCTGGCCAGGCCCCACCAGATGCCGTGGCAGCTGCCCCTGGAGCAGCGGGAGAAGAAGGAGGCCTTCGTGGAGTTCTCCACGTTGCCGGCAGGTGAGCCCCGTCCTCCCGGCGGGGGAGGGGGAGGAGGGAGGGGTCGGGGGTTGGGGAGAGGGCAAGGGCTGTCACCTGTACGAGGGGAGGGGTGGGTGAGAGGGGGCAGGCGGGGGGGGGGAGACCACATTCAGTCAGCGCTGTCCTAGAAAATCCCGTTAAGTTAGCAGGAAGCAGTGCGTGTGCGTGTGTGTGCGTGTGTGTGCACGCGTGTGTAGGTGAGTGTGTGCATTGTGTGTGCACGCGCACACGTGTGCATGTATGTGCATGGGTGTGTGCGTGTACACACGTGCATGTGTATGCATGTGTGCACATGTGTGCGTATCTATGGGTATGTGTGCACGTGCGTGTGAGAGAGAGAGGGAAAGAGACCACTTGGAGTTTGTTTGGGGACCGTGGTTTTGAGAACATTCCTTCTGACACTGGCACGTGCAAGAGGTCTAGCCCGGAACGGACGGGAGGAGGCGAGACCACCTCGGGGACGGGCGAGGACGTCTCCCCAACGGCGTGGCCGCCACACGCGTGCGCTCGTGGAGGGCGACAGCGAATGAAGCGCCTACATGCCTTCGCGACGGTTCTTTTCCGTCTCAGTTTTTCCTTTGGACGCAAACACGGGGATGGATTTGCGTAGAAGGCGTGTCGTCCCATCGTAGACGCCCTTCTGGGTTCTGGGCACGTCTGCCAGGGAGAGCCCGTCTCCTGTGCGTCCTCCACTAGGAAGGATGGCAGGAGAAGTGACGCGCCTCCCTTCCCACACACACCCTGGGCGGTTGTAGAGAGGGGCTCAGGTACACGCGCCTGCGGGGTCAGCTCGTTGCCGATCCTCCAGGGTCCCCGTGCCGCTAAGGGGCAGCTACCCCCCCGACCTCCAGAAACGTCTGCTGTGCTGCTCTTTGCTGTGGGGCCCGTCCAAGGCCGCCCTTCCATGTAGGTCAGCTGTGCCCGGTGGGGGGGAGCCTGGGTACCGGCGGGAAGAGCAGCCTTCTTGGAGCCAAGAAGGTCATTCTTCGAGAACGTTCAGGGGTGTAATCTGTCTCCTGCGGATCGTCTCTTAGTCCCAAGTTACTCGCGAGATCCCCCGGAAGTGCCCGTCTCAGCCGCCTCTTTGTCGGACCTCTGTGATTCGTTAATCCCGTCCTGCCGAACCTCGCTTGTCAGTAGTTTTCACAGACAGTTCGTTTCTTCTCCGGGATCATTTTAAGCGGCTGCATAATGTCTTCCGTCCCACACAACGTGGGCTTTTCAGTTCGTGATGGTTTACTTCCGTGTCGTCGTGTTCTCCAGCGTGTGCCAGGCCTGTAATCAATGGGCGCCTGACCCACAAAGCAGCCTGACCCGCGGGCAGGGGGGCAGACTCTACCCGACGGCGGGAGGCGGTCTGAGGAGGAGACGAGTCGTAAAGGGTCAGCGCCTTTGTCTTCCGTGCTGACTCGATTCCCTGCCCGGCCACCGGCGTCAGTCATGAAAACTGGGATAACGAGGACCCCCCCTTTCCCCTGAAGCCTACCGTGAGGTTGTGGGTCAGTGCTGCGGGCGCAAGAGACAAGACACGCCAAGCTCAGGGCTCCGTGGGGGCTCAGGAGGGACGAGGGGGCACACGGCGTTGGTCCCCCCCCCGGAGGCTTCTAGAGAAGCCCAGGGTGCGATGGAGAGGACGGGGTCCAGGTGGGGTGTGAGCACGGGTCGTGTGCCGCAGCTTAACTCCCCGTCACCGATGTCTTCGTCCGTAAGCCTGAGGGCTCACGCCGCGGACGGTCTGGCCTCACAACTCTGGAGGCTGGATGTGAGACCGAGGCACCGGCAGATTCGGGGTCTGGAGGCGAGGATTTGAGCCCGTGAATTCTGGGGGTAGCGGACCCAACATTGGGTTCGTCGCAAACGTTTCTGTCTCCCGACCAGAAGGAGCGGTGTCCTGTCCGTGGTGAGTGGAGTGAGTGGAAGGCCTGGGGGCAGCTTGCCCTGCGTGGGAGGAAAGGGGTGCTCCTAGACCAGCCCCTCTGAACTCGTGTCGGGTATGACTCGTTCGAGGCACCCCGACGTGACGGACGTGAGCGCCGCTCCCGCTGGTCCGCATCTCTGGGCCCGAGTGTGGGGAGCTGGGCCGGGGGTGGCGGAACGGCAGTTACCAGGCTTTCTTCACCCACGAATCCTGTAGTGTGATTCCACCGTAGGTAGAAGTGAGCACCGAGGCAGATCCCGGACCGGTTTCCGCTCTTGGCCATTGCCCTTAAGAACAATGAGGCCTGATAGCTTAATCGACTTCCAAAGTGCCAGAGCCAGGTGGTCAAGGGAACACTGGTGACCCTGAACGAGTTAACGGGGTTTCTGAAGACTGGTGCTAGCCACAGGCTGCGGCGCAAGCCCTCAGAAAACTGGTCTGGATAGAGCGACCCGCTCCGCAGAGAGGCTGGCACATCACGAGTTCCAGAGTCCCTCCTTTACGAGAAGCCACTCACACCCCAGGAGACAGATCTCGTGGGTCCCGAGCAAGCCAATACCGGATCTCGCAGGTGGGATTGCAACTGTCCCTGCATGTCCCAGGGACAGTCATCAGCAGTGGGATGGGCAACGTGTGTGCTTTGGGACACCAGCCATGTGAATGGTTTGGGGCAGGAAGCGTTTTCAGTGGTAGCCGTTGTGGTACCTAAATTCTCGGTGTGGAATTTAAAGGTGGCGTTCACCGGCAGATTTCAGATCAGAATTTAAGGTTATCTTTAGGGTTTGCAACACTGCATACAGCATTTCCTCAAAAGGACTCTGGCAGCTACGGGACCCAGCAGGGCCTAGACAAACAAGGCACATCATTCCCAGCTGGCAGCGGGCCCCTGAAGAGGCCAGGCCTGCTCACTGGGAGCGGCCTGACTTCCTCCCTCCAGCCTGGGCCAAACGTTGCCCTGCGTGACCCCCACTCTCCCAGTGCCAGGTGAATTGCATACTTGAGTGAGGACAGAGGGGCTGGCATTTCTCCCGAGCTATCCTGTCCCCCCTGCCTGCTGGGCCTGGCTTGGTATTTGCAGCCTCCAAGATTCAAAGCAGATCGTGACCAGGAGCCTGCATGCAGAGTCCCCCGTCGCTGCAGGAAGGGCAGGCTGCTTCCCAGATGGGCCATGAGAGACCTATCGATAGAACTTGTAAATTCCTCATGTCCTTCCTGGGTTTTGTCTGCTTGGTCTATCCGGTCATTGAGAGTTATTGTCTGTGTGTCTAATTTCTTCTTCAGTGTTCTCATTTTAGCTTTATATATTGTGGAGCTCCATTTGTAGGCACATACACATTTTTGTAAAATTTTTTTTAATGTTTTTTTTTAATGTTTATTTATTTTTGAGAGAGAGAGAGAGAGACACAGAGTGTGATCCAGGGAGGGGAAGACAGAGGGAGACACAGAATCCAAAGCAGGCTCCAGGCTCCGAGCTGTCAGCACAGAGCCCGACGCAGGGCCTGAACCCACGAACCATGAGATCATGACCTGAGCTGAAGTCGGACGCTTCACCGACTGAGCCACCCAGGCACCCTGGCACATGCACATTTAAAATCGTTAGTTTTTCATGATGAATTGACTCCTTTTTTGTAATGAAATGCACCTCTTTGTCTCTGATAATTAGTTTTTGTCTTGAAGTCGGTTTTGTCTGATACTCACAGGACTACCAGCTTTTCCATGCTTAGTATTTGCATGTTATATCTCTTCCTAACCTTTCAAGTTCTTTGTATTTTTATTTTTTGTATGTCTCTTGCAAGTGGTCTGTGATTGGGTCTTGGTGTTATAACAGTATGACAGTCTCTGCCTTTTAATTGGAATCTTTAGTTCCTTCACGTTTAGTACAATGACTGATATGACTTTAAGTCTGCCATTTGTTCTTCATGTTTCATTTGTCCTGTCTGGTTTCTTTCTTCATCTTTCCCTGCTTTTGTGTCTGGGGGGGGTGGGGGTGGGGATCAACTAAGAGTTTTTTTTTCTATTCCATTTTCTCCTCTGCTGACTCTTTTGTTGTTGTTGTTATAACTCTTTATATTTGTTTTAAGATTGATGTAGCGAGTAACACATGCCTATTTAGCTTGTTAAGAATTAGTTTACATTAGTAACATAATCTTATTTATAAGGGAAGAATAGTACCAGTGTATAATTCCACTTATGCACCTTCATTTTTGCTATTGCTTTTATATATTCTATCATATGTTTTATTGTGTTATAATAATGTTATATCCCTTTTTGGTCCACATTTCCATCTGTTATGATTTCCTTTTAGCCCTGAACAATTTCCTTTAGCGTCTCTTGCAGAATTCTTTTGCTTAGGTAAAAAAAAAAAAAATCCTCATTATTTCACATTTATTTAAAGATAATTTTTTCTCTGGATATAGAATTCTAGGCTTTTTTTTAAATTTCAGGACTTTGGAAATGTCATTCCTTTTCTCTTGGCCTTCCCTGTTTCTACAAGGAGTCAGCTGAGTTTTCTATTGTCCCATTCATTCCCTGACTGCTTTCAAGATTTTTCTCTTTGTCTTTTTTGAAATTTACTGACAATCCTTGATATAAGGGTGGTATTGGTGGTAGTTTTTCTCCAAATTTCAAATTTTATATCTCCACATTTTTTCTACCTTATTCTGTCTTTCCCGTCTGAGAACCTAATTGTACGTGAGTCAAATTGCTTGTTAATGTCATACAGATGTATGAACTTCTGTTAATTTTTTAAATCATTTTCCTCATTGTGTTTCAGTTAGGATAATTTCTATGATAATATCTTCAACTTTATTAGATCTGTCTTTTGCAGTGTCCAATCTGCTGTTAAGACCATTAAATGAAATTTTTATTTTGGCCATTGGAGTTTTCAGTTCTAGGATTTTCATTTGGTTCTTTTTTTTTTTTTTTTTTTTTTTTTTAATTTTCTTATCACTCTGGGGATTCCCATCTCTTGGCCTATCACATTCATCTTTACCTATACATTTTTAACCTGTTTGTAATAATTGTTTTAAAGTCTTTGCTAATTCTAACACCAGAGTCACATATGGGCCTGTGTCTACTGACTGTTTTTTCTCTCAATCACATATTCGCTCATTTCTTTCCACATCTGGTGACTTTCATTGTGTGTTGGACAGTGTAGATTATGCACTGTGGAGACTGAATTCTGTTACCTTTCTCAGTAACAGCGACTACAGCACCTCTGGAGGGTGTTGAGGTTTATCCTTGCAGACAGTTATATTACTTGTGACATATCTACGTCTAGTATATGCTTGTTTTAGCTTTATTTGGTTGGGTGTATTTCATTTTTGTCTTTAGAATGCAGCCCTCCATCCTGATGTATGATCCCAGCTTCTATGGTTTGGACCTTCCATGTCTCCAGTGGAAAACCCAGGCTCCTCTGACCTGGCAGGACTTGAACCCCAAGTCCTTCGTCTCAGCACCAGGCAGCTCTCAGAATCACCACTGAACTCTGCAGCCGTCTGGCTGTTTTCCTTTCCTGTATGTTCCTTGCATCCTTGTCTGCCCTGCACAGGCACGACTTAGGAGTCACTGCGTAAATAGTGTGAGGGGAACGGGCACACAGAGGTTAGGGATCCTGTTGCATTGCATCGCCCCTCTCCGGGATTTCTCTTCTCGATTTCTGTCGTCTCTGCCATCACTGAATGCCACCTTCCAATTCCACGATAGCAAGACTGCCTCTGCCACTTTCTGCTTGGACTCTGTCTCTCACACGAGCCAGCTGGGCGGTGCCCTAGGAGAGAATGAGAAGGAATCTGGTTACGTGTGCGATTTGCTATGTGTTTCCCATCTTAAAAAGTGCAAGCCACGGTGTCCGCCCTCTCTACCCCGTACCGCGGGATGAACCACGTTGGGCGTGTTCACGGGAAGCATTTTGAAATGGGTCGAGAGTCTTCTCTCTGCCATGAGGCGTGGGCTGCTTTTCTCCCTGCTGGGTGTTCTTTGCGACAAAGGAGAGCAGTCTGGCTCTGACGAGAACCACTGATTGCTTTCATCTGTGAACGCAACCAGGTCACGAGGACAGCGTTGGGGAGACTCGGGGAAGTGGTGCCCCACGGTGTTTCCAAGAGCCCTGGCAGCCAGTCAGCTGTGAGTGGATGAGAGCCCCCGCGATCTGTCCCATGCTCTGGGGGTGAGTCTGCGATGGTGACCAGTCACAGGGAAGGGAGACAGACGGCACTCACGGTTGATGCGATTAGCAGTGCTTGAGAAGGAACAGTCACCCTTGGAGACTGAGCACAGACTCCTCCCCACGAAATCCCCGGAGTCTGGTCAGACACCATCCAACTACCAGCAGCCCCTGAAACAGGTGATTCCCACCCAAAGGACTGTTCCCTCCAGAATGGCCCTCCACTTCTGATATAGAAGGTGGGGATTTCAGTGTCTTTTATGGGAGGGGGAGCAGTATCGTGCCCTTGGGGTCAAGTTGAAACGACCGGTAACAACAGTAAGCATACAGATGGCACTTACTCCGGGCCCGTGTGCTCTTATGAGCACTTTACGTACATCTTAGTTCTCTTCGTCGCTCCGCTTGGTGAGCTTGGTGATACTGATTGTTTATTGTATGTTAGAAACTGTGATTTCTCAGAGGCTCGCGCACGAGCCGATCCGACGCACACGTTCCTGGTGGGCAGCTCTGTTCCAGTGGCCATCCGGGGACCCGGGCACGTCCATCCCGTGGCCTCACCCTTTCCAGCACGTGGCCTCTGAGGTTGCCCCCGGGGGTCATCTCCTTCTCAGACCACCACAAGGGGCAAGGCCTTGAAGGTTCACCTGGGGAGTCTTTGGAGGGCTGCTGTGCGGAAGTCTGTCACTTGGCCCGTCTTACCGAGAGGGAAGTTTGGAAGCTGAGTGTAGCTGTCTGAGCAGAGGCAGAATAGTAACATGACGACGATGTTCTAGTGAGTACGTAGCCGTTGTTGCCGGTAGGTGCCGTCTTGCGTCTGTCTTTAGATACGGTGACTAAATAAAGACAGGAAGGGCGAGCGGTCGTCCAAGGTCCCACGCCAGTAATTGGCGGATGTCGGACTGGAACCCGGGCGGGCAGGCTCCGGTGCCCTCTGATCTGCGCCCCGTCCTGTCCGTCCTGCCTCTGGCTCGTTTGCGTTTCTAGGAGGATGTGGCCACAAAGCGACAGGTCCGGCGTCCGGGAGGGGCCGAGTCCGCGCCGAGCGGTGAGTGGATGGGGGAGCACAGAGGACAGGACGTCTGCTCTCTGGTCAGGCCCTCAGCACGCCTTCCTTTGGTAGCACGTCACGTGTGAGGGAGCCGTCCGGGTAGAGCTTCCCTCCCGGCCAGGCTGCGAAGACGGCGGGAGGACCTTCCTCACGGCGGCTGTTTGACGGTGGACTCGAAGCTGCCCTTGCAAGTGGGCCTGGGCGGGTGTGGGCGTGAGCCCCGCCTCCCACACTCGATGGCTCAGCGACTCCTCTTGAACCCTGATCGCCTCGTGTGCAGAGTGGGTGCGCGCGGCCACCCGAGGCCTGTGTGAGCACCCGTGGCGAGTGGAAGAACGTGTGGCTCACGGAGGAGCCTCGCCGGACAGCTGGTGCCCTCCCACCCGGAAACTCACGCCTTGGGGGGACGGTAGCAAGGCGTGTGGGGCTCAGGGCCTTCCTCCTGGACGTTATAAACACATTCCCTTCCAAGTGAAATGCCACGCGCATTCCAACAGGAAGATGTGTGGTGGGGGGTTGGCACCAGGCCCACGGGAAAGGAGGTCTCCCGCGGGTGACAGGCAGCACTGGCGATCCTGTTGTCACCAGGAGCCGCCAGAAGGACCGGGGACACGGCCACTGCCTCCACGTGGCTTGAACTGCTCAAGACCAGTGGGCACGTCCAGACCGGCTGAGGCACGACACGCACCTGGTGTGCCACTGGTGCACCTGTGTGCACAGCTGGGCTCTCAGGTTCAGATGGTGTCCTCGCACCCGTGTCTTGTCGCTCAGCTCTGTCCCCTCCCTGGGGTGGCAAGATACGTGGCCCACGCCTGCGTCCTGTCTAGTCTGATGGACAGAGAGAGGAAGGGGAGGGGGAAGCAGGGAGAGGGGCAGGGAGAGAGGGAGGGATCGCCTTCGTCTCCCAAACGCGGGTATCTCCTAGCGCGACCGGAGCCGATCCCGTGGCGGGTGATGGCATCCACCTGGTGGGCTGGGAGCAGGGCGCAGGTGGCCCCGGAGGGCGGATCAGCGTCCAGGTGAGCGGCAGAGCCGCGGTGCACGCTGGGAGCTTCCGCCCTCCTGCTGCCTCTGCCTTTCCTCACCCTGACCTCCTGCCCTGGCGACCCGGCCCGGCGCTGTCCTCCCAGGTGAGAGCAGTGGGCAGAGCAGCCGCCCGCCTGCCAGAGGGCCGTGCCCTGAAAGTGCTGCCTTCTGTGCCCCCAGGCCCTCCGGCGCCCCCCCAAGATGTCACCGTCCACGCTGGGCCCACCCCAGCAACCGTCCAGGTCTCCTGGAAGCCACCCGCCCTGACGACTGCCGGGCTGTCCAACGGGGCGAACGTGACCGGCTATGGCGTGTACGCAAAAGGGCAGAGGGTGAGTTCTGGTTCGGTGGCGTGTGGGGGCGGGGCCTGCCCGCACCTGCTCCTGGAGGGGTGAGCACTTGGGGGCGCCCTCCCTCTCCCCTCTCTCCTCCACCCCCAGGACCACCAGCACTTCCTAAACAGCACCCAGAGGGGTGCCCACCGCCCCCCGCAGAACGCCCCAGCCCCCTTCTCTCCTGTCCTTCCCCTTTCCAGAATCTTCTTTGCCCTCCTCCCACAATGTTTGCCCTGCCATGGGCGGTTCTTGCAACTCCCCTCAGTAGTGAAAACTCACTTCTCCGTCCCCACAAAATCAGCACTCCCCCTCCCCGCCGCTGACAGGCTCACAAACTCCACAAGGTGGTACCAGCGGCCAAGGGGAGCCCTCCTTGGGAGCACTGAGCAAGACAGCCGCACCTCAGCACACGAGGCCCAACTCTGTCCTGGCCCATGACACAGACGTTGGTGCCTTGGGGGAGGCTTGGGAAGCTTCTGTCCATCCTGCTGTTCCCCCGAGGACCCAGGGTGACCTAGCAAGTGCAGGCTCCTCTCTGACATCGGCCTGCCTTGTCCTTAAACACTGCCACCTGCAGGCGGTATGCTCCCCTGCACCCTCCTCCCCAGGACTCCCCTGTGCTCCCCTCCTCCCCAGGACTCCCCTGTGCTCCCCTCCTCCCCCGGACTCCCCTCTGCTCCCCTCCTCCCCCAGGACTCTCCTCCTCCATCAGGACCCCCTCTGCTCCCCTCCTCCCCCAGGACTCCCCTCTGCTCCCCTCCTCCCCCAGGACTCTCCTCCTCCGTCAGGACCCCCTCTGCTCCCCTCC
>NW_026057587.1:3424407-3433456 GCF_023721935.1 Panthera uncia | reverse complement strand
CCTCTGCTCCCCTCCTCCCCCAGGATTCCCCTCTGTTCTCCTCCTCCATCAGACCCCCTCTGCTCCCCTCCTCCCCCAGGACTCCCTTCTGCTCCCTTCCTCCCCTAGTCCTCACCTCTGCTCCCCTCCTCCCCCAGGACTCTCCTCCTCCCTCAGGACCTCCTCTGCTCCCCTCCTCCTCCAGGACTCCCTCTGCTCCCCTCCTCCCCCAGGACTCCCTCTGCTCCCCTCCTCCCCTAGGACTCACCTCTGCTCCTCCCCTTACTCCCTCCTCCTCTCTGCTCCTCCTCCCCAGGACTCCCCTCTGTTCCTCACTCTTCCCCTCTGTCCCTCCTCCTCCCTCAGGACCTCCTCTGCTCCCTTCCTTCCCCTCCTTCTCCAGGACCCCTTTCTGCTCCACTTCTGTGGGGAAGCCCACAGGCAGGCTATGTGCATAAGAGGAGCTGTCCTCCCTCTCAGGCAGCAGGAAGTCCACTGTGGCCTTTGCCTGCCCCCCTCCCCCAACCCAGCTTTCGTAGTTTACACTGAGTGTTCTCATGCCTCTGGGGCCCCTGCATCTGTATCTGAATTGGTGCCGGACATGGAAGGAAAAAGCGTGGCCCTGGTTTGTGCCCTGGAAACCTCCAACAGCTGGCAGGTGCAGGGTTTGTAGAAGTCCCCAGCCCCCAGTCCAGGAGCCTGACTCCTGCCTGGTCCCCTCTCTAAGGCCCATTTGATCTCCAGGCCGGGCAGTGCGTCTAGCTGGGCACAGACGGGCCCCAGTCCCTGGGCACGAGAGGCTGTCTCGCGCTGGTCAGGGTGCAGGGGGACAAGCTGGGGGGACGCGGGCAGCCCGTGACCAGCACTCTCTGTGGACAGGTGGCTGAGGTCATCTCCCCCGTGGCGGACAGCGCGGCCGTGGAGCTGGTGCGGCTGCGGAGCCTGGAAGCCAGGGCCGTGACCGTGCGGACCCTCTCTGCACAGGGCGAGTCCGCGGACTCTGCCTTCGCTGCCATTCCCCCCGACCTCCTGGTGCCTCCAACCCCCCACCCGAGAACCGCTCCCACACCGAAGCCATTAGCAAGTGCCGGAGCCCCTGATACCAAAGAGGAACACCCGGGTCCCCACATCATGGCGGACGAGGCCTGGGAGCAGAGCCGGGCACCGGCCCCCGCCCACGGGCACATGCTGGAGCCACCCAGCATGCAGGGCTCGGGCCCGGGGCGGCGGTCGCCCTCGCCCAGCCGGATCCTGCCGCAGCCGCAGGGCACCCCGGTCTCCACCTCCGTCGCCAAGGCCATGGCCCGGGAAGCCGCGCAGAGAGTGGCCGAGAGCAGCCGGGTAAGGCTGGGTGTCTTCTCCCTGGTCCCACCGTCCCTCGGCCCGGCTGGGAGCCATGCCCCCCTCCCTGCCAGGAACAGGACCCCATCCCTTCCTCGGGTGCATCGGTCTCCTGGGGTGCCCAGCATGTCTGCTGCGGCCTGTGGTCAGGGCTCTGGCACAGGGACCGTGGTGGTCAGTGTCCCCCTCCACTCCGCCTGTCCAGCCTGTAGGGTCTCCAGGAGCCTGACCCCTGACGGCGCCCTCTCTGAGCTGCCGGATGGAGAGATCCGTGCCAGTGCTGGGGAGCCCCCACTTCTGGGATGTCCCCAGGGCTGGCCAGCCTGCCTCCGGGCTGGGGACCAGGTCAGGGCACCTCCGGAAGGGTGCAGACCCTGAAGGTCAGAGCTGAGAGACACAGGGACATTCAGAACAGCCAGGAGGGATGAGGGGTTCAGTGACAGCCTTCAGTGTCGCCTGTAACACCACAAATCCAGGCTTTTATGTGACATCTCCTAGTTGATTCAGTATGGGCCTGGAATACTTAAAAAAAGAGTTCGACATTAATTTGTGACTTGTGACGAGAACGGTCCTGAATACGCACACTGACCGGGGGGCCCCCCGCCTCCGTGCTGAGTCTCACAAAGCAGAAGCCCAGGCCCGGAATGTCAGGTGCTTTCGGCGAGGCTTTGTGGGCAGGAAGGGCCTGGCAGGTGAACAGGTGCCCCTGTGCTCTCCTGGACGGCAGCCGCACATCCCGCAGCTCTAAGACCCCCAGGGAGGGCGTCCGACAGCAGGCAGGAGCCAGAGACCGGGGCTGCTGGTTCCCTGGCCAGCTCGCTTTTCGGAAAGCATGGAGAGAAAGCAAATGTGTGAATCTCGTTTTTCAAGAAAACGTTAGTTAATCAGATCGAGAGAGCCAGGCAAATGGGACACATGGAGAGAGAACTTTCCGTTGGTTTCTGTAGGTTACCATCAAAGACTGGAAGTGGTTCTGGCAAGGGAGGGGGGCAGCGCACCAGAAAACCTGCCCAAGCCCACGGTGGCCCCCAGGGGGACGGGGCTGGGCCAAGGAAGGGCCGAGCCCAGGAGACGTGGGGGCCTGGAGGCCCCCTTCCCCTCTGCAGCCCTCCCGACCGCTTCTTTTCTTGTCCTTCCAAGTTAGAGAAAAGGAGCATCTTCCTGGAGAGGGGTGGCAGTCTGTATGTAAACTCAGACGAGGAGGACGGCTACGGCTCCCCGGACATCAAGAGGAGGGGCGCCTCGGTCGACGACTTCCTGAGAGGCTCAGAGCTTGGCAAGCAGGTAAGCGTGGACTGGGGTCCCCGCCGGCCTCCCCTAGCCTCAGTGCCCTGGCCTCTGCAGGGCCAGGGCCATCCCCGTCCCTGGGGGAGGAGGAGGCACCCGGCCCGGTTACGGCACTCGGTCGGTTTGGGAGCTTTAGATGTAACGGTGCCCGTGCGTTTGTGACCTCCCCTGGGGATGGTTCCAGAAGGCTTCCACACTCCCCGACTGCCGTGTCCTGGCGTCTGGTCATGGGGGCGGTTTTGTGGGCCAGGTAAAGCCACAGATAACCACCTGGTCAAGTTGGGCAAAACCTACCATTTGTTTATTCACTTTACTAATGGGAAAAATGTTTGTTGGGTATCTGCCATGTGCCAGGCATCGGGGCGGGGGGGAACCAGAAATTCAAGGGTCCGCATCCCACCCCCAGGGCACACAACGTCCAGACCAGCCTCTTGGGCGGCGGGTGCATCCAGTGTGGGTTTTGGCTGCAGTTTCTGGACGTGTGCGCTCTAACGGAAGCGTCCTTGATTGGTGTCAGGCCCTGCAGTGGGCGGGGGGGGGGGGGGAGTGTCAGGGCGTGAAGACACCGCAGGTCATCCGCCACCCACGGCACACACAGGGCAGGGCAGTGTCACGGCCTTGGGGGCGATGTTGGACTCACACACTTGGGGTCACATCCTGGCCCTGCCTGGCTGGCGGTAGCCCCGCGGGCAAGTTTCCCAGCGTCTCCAGGCATCGGGGTTCTTTGTCTGCAAGGTTAAAAGAATTCCGCTTGCCTCGATGTTAACACGAGAAACAGGACACCCAGCTAACGATGACAGAGGGGATGAAGATACTTCATTACCCCACCATACAGCCATACAGGAATAGGAAGCCCACGCAGGAGGAAGGTTGATTCAGCCTTCCAGGTGCGTCTGGGCTCTGGCTTCTCAGGCTTCGATGCTTTTGGCCTTCCTCTCGTGGTTCCAAAGTGGCTGCCGTGGCTCCGATAATCACACCCTCATGTGGCAGCCCCCCAGGGAGGAAGGGAGGAAGGAAGGGAGAAAAAAGAAGGGGGCTTTCTTTTCAGACACTTTCTCTCTCTCTCTCTCTTTTTAATGTAATTTATGGCCAAGTTAGCTAACATACAGCGTATACAGTGTGCTCTTGGCTTCGGGAGTAGATTCCCATGATGCGTCACTTACATACAATACCCAGTGCTCATCCCAGCAAGTGCCTTCCTTAATGCCCATCACCCGTTTTCCCGTCTCCCCCCACCCCAACCTCCCATCAACTCTCAGTTTGTTCTCTGTATTTAAGAGTCTCTTACGGCTTGACTCCCCTTCAGTTTGTAGCTATTTTTTTTCCTTCCCTTCCTGCATGGTCCTCTGTTAAGTATCTTAAATTTCACATATCAGTGAGAACATCCATCTGTCCTTCTCTGACTTACTTCACTCAGCATAGTACCTTCCAGTTCCATCCACGTTGTTGCAGATGGCAGGGTTTCATTCTTTCTCGTTGTCGACTAGTATTCCGTTGCGTGTGGTGCAGTTGTAAATGGGATCAGTTCCTTGATTCCTCTGCCGATTCATTATTGGTGTGTACAAGTGCAACCGATTTCTGTACGTTAATTTTATATCCTCGGACTTTGCGGAGCTCGCGTATCAGTTCCGGCAGCTTTTGGTGGAGTCTTTCGAGTTTTCCACTTAGGGTATCATGTCGTCTGGGAAAAGTGAAAGTTTGACTTCTTCTTTGCCAATTTGGATGCCTTTGATTTCGTTTTGTTGCCTGATTGCTGAGGCTGGGACTTCAACGCTATGTTAAACAACAGTGGTGAGAGGGGACGTCCCTGTCGTGTCCCTGATCTCAGGGGGAGGGCTCTCCGTTTTTCCCCGTTGAGGATGATATTAGCTGTGGGCTTTTCGTAAATGGCTTCTATGACGTTTAAGTATATTCCTTCTATCCCGACTTTCTTGAGGGTTTTCATCAAGAAAGGATGCTGTGTTTTGTCAAATGCTTTTTCTGCATCTGCTGACGAGACCATATGGTTCTTATCCTTTCTTCTATTAATGTGATGAATCACATTGATGTGCGAATATTGAACCTGCCCTGCATCCCGGGGATGAATCCCACTTGATCATGGTGAATAATTCTTTTAATGTACTGTTGAATTTGATTTGCTATTAGGTTGTTGAGAGTTTTCACATCCATATTCATCAGAGATATTGGCCTGTAGTTCTCCTTCTGTGTGGTGGGGTCTCTGTCTGGTTTGGGAATCAAGGTAATGCTGGCTTCATAGAATGAGTCTGGAAGTTTTCCTTCCATTTCTACTTTTTGGAACAGCTTGAGAGAAGGATAGGTATTAACTCTGCTTTAAATGTCTGGTAGAATTCCTCAGGGAAGCCATCTGGTCCTGGGCTCTTACATGTTGGGAGATTTTTGATAACTGATTCAATTTCTTCGCTGGTTATGGGTCTCTTCAGATTTTCTGTTTCTTCCTGTTTGAGTTTTGGAAGTCTGTGGGTGCTTAGGAATTTGTCCATTTCTTCCAGGTTGCCCAGTTTGTTGGCATATAAGTTTTTTATAGTATTTTCTGAGAGTCATCTGTATTTCTGTGGTGTTGGTTGTGATCTCTCCTCCTTTCATTCATGATTTTATCTATTTGGGGTGTCTCTCCCTTTTCTTTTTGACAAGTCTAGCTAGGGGTTTATCAGTTTTGTTTATTCTTTCAAAAAAACCAGCTCTTAGATTCATTGATCAGTTCTACTGGTTTTTTGTTGTTGTTGTTGTTGTTGTTGTTTTGGATTCTGTGTTGGTTATTTCTGCTCTAATCTTTATTATTTCTCTTCTGCTGATGGCCTTGGGATTTCTTTGCTGTTCTGCCTCTAGTTCCTGTGGTTGTGTGGTTAGGTTTTGTATTTGGGATTTTTGTTGCTTCTGGAGATAGGCCTGGATTGCAATGTATTTTCCTCTTAGGACTGCCTTCACTGCATCCCAAAGGGTTTGGACTGTCGTGTTTTCATTTTCATTTGCTTCCATATATTTTTTAATTTCTTCAGTTTCCTGGTTGACCCATTCGTTCTTTAGCAGGATGTTCTTTAACCTCCATGTATTTGGAGGTTTTCCAAAATTTCTGTGTGTGTGGTCGATTTCAAGTTTCATAGCATTGTGATCCGAAACTATGCGTGGTATGATTTCAGTTCTTGTATATTTATTGAGGGCTGTTTTGTGGCCCAGTGTGTGATCTGTCTTGGAGAATGTTCCATGTGCACTCGAAAAGAATGTGTATTCTGCTGCCGTTAGATGAAAAGTTCTGAATATATCTGTCAAGTACGTCTGGTCCAGTGTATCATTCAGGGCAATTGTTGTTGTTGTTGTTTTTTTTTTTTTTTTTTTTAATGTTTATTTTTGAGATCTATAGAGAGAGACAGAGTGGGAATTAGGGGAGGGGCAGAGAGAGAGGGAGATACAGAATCCAAAGCAGGCGCCAGGCTCTGAGCTGTCAGCACAGAGCCCGACGTGGGGCTCGATCCCATGAACCATGCGGTCATGATGTGAGCCTAAGTCAGACGCTTAACCGACCAAGCCACCCGTGCGCCCCAGGACCATTGTTTCTTCATTGATTTTCTGCCTAGATGATCTGTCCATTGTTGTAAGTGGAGTATTACAGTCCCTTGCAGTTACAGTATTCCTGTCGGTAAGTTTGCTTACGTTTGCGATTAATTGATTTATATATTGGGCAGGCACTTTTCTCTTAACTGGGAGAAAAGTCGCTCCCTGCTACATCTCACTGGGCATCATGTGCCCAGCACCGAGAGAGGAATAGGATTCCCACCACTGATGTCCCTGGCGAGCAGTAGACACCTGCTTCCATCCCGAGTTAACTCCTTCATCACGGGGTTGGAATCCGATGAGACCGTTCTCGTGTAGGAGGGCACTTCCTGTACACCTGGGGGAAGACCTCCTTAAAATCAGCCTGGTCTCTGTGTGTTTAAAGCCATTCGTTGTATGTCTTCTCCTTGGTGCCTGACTGAAAGAATGACAGCTGGAACAGCTCAAGCCCCGAGGTGACAGAGGCTCAGGCCGAGAACCTTCCCGGCCACTGCTCCCCGCCGATGCAGGCAAAACCTTAGGCCACGAGCTTAATGTGGCTGGAAGCGCTTGCATGTTTTTATCTAGGGTAGTAATCGGAAGCTGGAGTGTTTTTAATAAGTGTGTCGCAGGATGCGATGAAATGCATTTGTCTTGTCGCCCACCAGGAAAATAAAGAAACCTTTCTTACCGCCATCTAGCAAATGCAGAGTGCGTTCGTAAATCTGAGCTCGTCAGGGCGTTCGGTTTCGGGGGGTTGCAGTCTGTTTTGCCATCGGTGCTGGGGGTGTCGGTGACGGACGCTCCGTGAGTGAGGACGTGGCGCTGAACCGCAGCTGAGCTCCTGGCCGGGCTCTTTGTGTTTCTGTTTGCATGTCACCAAACCCGCAAGGGGGCTTTCCCGTGAAACCGTTCACGCGGCCCCCAAGCTGGGCGCAGGGTGAACACAGCCCATGGCGGGGGAGTCCACTGCCTGCCCGGGCTGGGCTGTTCTCCAGACGCCCCACGGTGCGCGTATTAGACCACATGATATTTGTGAGAGCCTTCAGTGCCTTTGTATGGTGCGTACACACCCGCTTCCCACCGCCCTCCGCCCTGCACACACCGCGTGCCCTAGCCCTGTGGCCGCCTGAGCCGGCAAGGGTCTGCGCCTCTTCCTGCTGGGCTCCGAGCGGGCAGCCCCGGGCCGTCTCCCTGCCCTCCTGGCTCCCTGCGCTTGATGGGATGGACACGTGCAGGCCCTTGTCACCGCTGACGGGAGCCACACGCACCTGTGCACACGCACACACGCATATGCACACACACGTGCACGCACACGCACGAGTCGGGGGCTCCCAAGGCTGCAGGGCAGGGAAAGGGTGGCAGCACAGCCCGGGGGCCCCGACTCCGGGGGCCCCACGGTGTCCCCTGCTCTCGGCCCCCAGCCGCACTGCTGCCACGGAGACGAGTACCACACGGAGAGTAGCCGGGGCTCCGACCTGTCCGACATCATGGAGGAGGACGAGGAGGAGCTCTGCTCCGAGACGCAGCTGGAGGACGGGGGCAGGAGGCGGCCTGGCGGCACATCCCACAACGCCCTCAAGGTCAGTGGTCCGGGTCACCGGCTCCCTCCGCGCGGCCTGGGGCCCCCTTTCCCCGTCCCTCCGCCGGGGCCACGCCCTGCCGTTTCGATCGGCTTCTTCCTTGGTGCTGAGCTCATGTTCAGGCACTCCTCCGGTCTCCTGTCCCAAGCTCGCCCCAAAAGCCCGGGAGGAGGAGCTCCAGAGCGTGTTTCACCCCTGAGGGTGCACGACTCAGTACGGGGAATGGAGTGGGGTAGGAAAACGGCACAGGGAAGACGCCCGGCCCGGCCCTGAATGCTGACCGCAGAGCCAGCAGCCGGGACACAGGTGTCTGAGTCAGACGAGGGCTGGGGATGAGCAGAGCCAGCAGAGGTTTTGCAGATTTTCCGGGAAAGGAGGAAGCTGGGGAGCGCGCTGCTCCACGGGGCACGGAGGCCAGAGGAGGGCGGGGCAGCGGGGGCCACACGGGCTCCGCACACAGGCCCCTTCTCAGACACCCCCAGAGCCCCGCGTCCTTGGTGCGGCCGCCAGTGACAGGCTGGATGGGGGTCACCTTCACGGAACATGAGCTTGAGGCCTCCGGAGAGCCCAGTAGGAGGCCTGTCCCCGTGCGCGTCCCCGTACCCGGACCGCGTCCCGGGGCATGAGCCGCCCGCCTCTGCACCAGGCCCCGCGCCAGGCCGAGCCAGCAGTGTGGCCGTTCCCAACCCCGGGGGAGATAAAGGGCCGCCTGGCTGCTGGGACCCCTGTGGGGTTTGCAACTGGAAAAGGCCACGGAGAGGAACGTTCTGCTGGGGGATAGCACACCCCACCACCGAACTCCTCTAGGACACGCAGCCGGGCATCTTGAGTGGTGGATAGAAGGCAACATCCGGTGCTGGCTGCCAGCTCAGTGCCCGCTTGCACAGACAAGACTCAGATGTTCTCGCAGCAAAGGCCCCCGGCAGAGCCTTGGAGATCCTCTGTCACCAAAGAACATTCCAGATGCGCATGCAAATCCTGCATGGTCGCAGCTCCCGGCGGTGCTGGTGGCTCCCCCCCAGCCTCTTGCCAGCTCCCAAGGCAACACTGGCCAGCGGACTCACAGCAGCCTTCCTTGAGGGAGGCAGGCCCCAGGCCGCCCCTGCTCCAGCCCGACTCCCCCCAGGCCCCCCCCCCCAAGACTCCCCCTGCTTGGCCCCAGAGCTGCCTGCAGGTGTCTGTGGCTAGGCTGGGCGAAGCCTGGATCCGTTTTTCCAGGATGCTTCTCCTTTGGATGGAGAAAGCCCCTGGGATGGCACTTTCTGCAAATAGTTTAGTAAAGAAGCAGAGGGAGGCTTGGAGAGCAACAA
>NW_026057587.1:3396718-3424307 GCF_023721935.1 Panthera uncia | reverse complement strand
CCCCCAATCCCCTGTCTGCCTGGGAGCTAGCTGGCAGAGGGCAGAGCTGGCCTGTGGCGGCCACAGGCTCACTTACTTTGTTGTGCCCACGGCGCTCTTACAGGTTTTCAGATCCGGAGATTTCACAGGCTGGTGTGGACTTGCAGTTCTCTAGAAAGTCCCACCGAGTCTGGCATGGTTGGGCTCTGCTTCCCACCTTGGCACAGTTCCCTGTGGCTGGGCCAGCTTCCCCCACGGCAGCCTCGCTTTGGAAGCCCCGGTGAGACCCCTTTCTCCTGCTCCCAAACAGACTCTGGCGTCAGGTCAGCAAAGGGGAGAGGTTGGCTCCAGGGCGAGGGCGCGCTGCCCAGGCCCCCCCTGCAAGCAGCGAGCTCCGGCCACAGCGCCGGGGAAATGCGCCAGGGCCCCCAGCTTGTGGAGCCCCAGGCGGGGGTCCCGGAGGAAAGGCCTGCCCGCAGGGGCAGGGAGGGCCTCCGGAAGGAGAAGCTGTCTGGGTGGGCTCGGTGGGTGTGGAGGATGGGCTCGGGGATGCCCCTGAGGACAGAAATGTGTGCGACCTGTGGGCTCGCAGCGGCCAGGTCACCTCCGGCGTGGGGCAGCTAGCTTCCTGGGTGGCGCTGTGCAGGCAGGCTGGGCCTGAGACCGGGGCGGGAGGGGGGGGGGGGGGGGCTGGGGAACGTGGCTCCCCGCGCCAGGGGCCAGGATCCAGGATCCAGAGGGCCAGGCCCACCAGGTCCTCTGCAGACGCTGGCGGAACAGGGCTGTGCAGCCACACTGCCCCAGCCAGGATGTGCCCAAGGGCCGAGGCCCCGCCGTCCCACAGGCGTTTAGCTGCAGCGGAGGGGGGTAGAGGAGGGGGGGCGCCGTGGGGACCGCCTCCCCGCACCGACTGCCACTTCCGAGTTGAGACCCGCCCGGGCCTCCGGCTGTCCGCCCACCGCCCCCCACACTTGCGGCCTCCACTCCACTCAGAGCGCGCCTCCCGCCGGCCCCGCTCCAGGCACCGTCCGTTAACCTTCTGTTCTCATTCCAGAACCGGGCCAGAGCATGCCTTTCGCCCCCGAGTGCACGCATGCTTGCCCCTCACCGCGTCTGAGACTAATCCTGTCTATTTTCTTTCCTTCCCCCATGTCACTTCGGTCACACCCCGCATTAACACACCACCCTTTAAGGAGTGCTTTCAGAGTAGCCGCACTGAAGGGGTCTTCCCGGAGCGCCCCGACCACCCCCAGCAGACCTACCACAGTAAGGGGCTGTTCAGTATCCCCGAAGTAGCCGAGGACGGGGAGCAGCTCTGGTTCTTGCACAAGCAGGGCTTAGGGTACTCCGCCAGGGCCAGGGCCCGTGCCCGCGCCCGCAGCGGGGATGAGGCCCCCCCGGCGTCCTGGCTCCCGGCAAAACCCAGGGGCCCCGGGGTCGGCCCCCACGCCGAGGACTTCGTGCCGGAAGACAGAGGCTGCCGGTTCGGCCGCTCGGCCAGCAGGAGCCCGGACAGCGGCCTGGACTGTGGGAGCGACGAGGAGGAGCTGCACTTCAGCTTCTGGAACACGGCCAAGTGCAGCCCAGGCCCCGGGCACTGTCGCTGTAGGAGGAGCCTGAGGCCTCTGCTGGCCCGGCGACGGACGCTGACCCGGCAGAGCAGCATCGAGGAGGACTTTGGGGAGCAAGCAGTCCCCGGTGACGCCCTCGGGAGCGATGGCGCCCCCCCGAGCCCAGAGAGAGCCACCCCCGGGAGGTCTGGCTGGGAGGAGCCCCTGGCTCACCAAGGCTCGCGGGATGTCTGCAAGAAAAGCGTAAAAGTGCCCGACAGTAGGGCCACTGGCCGCCAGGCACAGCCGCGTCCCGGGCCCGCAGAAGGCCCCTTGGTGTGTGAAGTACGCTTCCTGCTCACGTCCGCTTGCCAGGCCAATCCATTTCCATTCTCTCCCCCGGTCGATTTATTTTGGTAGCCATCCCCGGGGAGCCCCTCTGCTGGCTGGCTTTGGTTTCCATGCGTTTTGATTTCCGTCCCATTGCTTCCTGATCTTTGCCCACGCTGACGATCCCTTTACTTTGCTGTCGAATACTGACCCCCTCCCCCACCCCCACCCCACAGAATCAGCGATGATTATGGCTGCTGTAATTCAAGGGCAACTGAATCTAAATTTTAATTAAGGGTTAGCTGAACTGTGATTATCCAAAAGTTTGGCAACACTTTTTTTTTTTTTTTTTTTTTCCAAAACGAACCCCAGGGACCTGTTGGTGACCACCACCAGTAGTCTTTACTGATGGTTTTGGTGTTTGGTTGGTGTTGTGTTTTGGTCTTTATCCATAACTGGGGGGAAAAAAAAAGAACAGTTATCGAAGAGATCCATTTCTATATATTGTTTCCAAAGTGGTTTTGTTTTCGTTTTGTTTCCTTCCCCTTTCTTGCCTGTGTCCAGTTTTCAGAATGGGTTTTCCATCATCTGCTGTAGACGCACCCCCTGCCTTGTGTTCCAGGCTTGCAAGTGGGCTGTGGAGAGTAGGGGCTCATTCAAGGCTTCGTTCATGTCTATATTGTGCCCTCTTTTCAGCACATCTGCTCCTGTCACGCTGAACTTTTCCATGAAAACAAGGGCGAGACGCGGCCGGGCGCCAGGCCTCCGGTCTGAGCCCGTGCAGTCGCGGTGTGTCCACCAGAGGGCGCCGATCCGTACCCCGCTGAGTCACCTGCCACCTGCAGCCCCCCACTACCTGCCCCTGCTTGTCACAAGCCGCCTAATTCCCGGGACTCCCTCACCACCGTTCATGCCCCGTGTCCCTGAGAACTTCCTGACTCAAATTACTTCCCAGTGAGCTGGAGGTTTCGCTGTGACTCGCTCGTATGATTCTGACCTTTAGTGCAAATTAGGAGTGAACCCGTCCATAAAGGAGAACCATCCGAGTCAGCCCTGAAAATTGATTGGCGCCTTCGGATTAGGGCCAGGACGTTGCCGCGAGTTTCACAGCCGATAATGCGCAGAAACTTCTGTCTTTGAGTTTTTGGTAACCTCACGTACAGCGCGGTCCAGGCGGGATGTTTGGAAATGCAGTCATCTCCCCGCCTCCGTGATGGCTGCCGGCGGTGGGCGGTTCTGGGACCAGGCAAGGGTCGTGGGTGGTCAGAGGTGCCAGAGGCATCAGGTGCCTGTGTCGGCCCCTCTCGCTTTGGTTCCAAGATTCCGGCTTCCGCAGCAGTAGCCACAGGAAACAGTGCCTCCCGAGGAGTCCCCTCTTGCCCCCACCCCCGTGAGTGTGTCGCAGAGGGACTCTGGTCTGGAAGACGGGGCGCCTGGGGTGAGCAACTTGTTTCTCTTCCAGGTGATTCAGCTAACCTTTCAGTTAAAAGCTAAGTTTAGTTGCCTTTAGAGCTTCCGCTTCTAAGTTGACTTGATTTGGCTGACTTAGTTCTTGTGTCCCCCAAGGCTGGCGAGACTTATGACTCCGTTGTTTTGTCTTTAGATTTTAGGAAACCCGGTGTCTGCAGGACGGGCCGACAGGGCGGACCACGCGGGCCGGAGGTTCCCCCACGGCAGTGCTGGCCCTCAGAGGTCGCGGCCAGTGATGGTCCCATGCATCGGTTAGTGGGCCTGGTTGACACCTTTCTCCTTCTTCCGAGCACAGAGCCCGTGGCTGCTTAGTCCTTGATCTAAACACGTTTAAAAACTTATGAGAAATAGCATTTCAACCACACGCAGAAAACTCTCCATTGCTTATGGCAAAAAGAAGGCAGAAAGCACAGGATAGATAAAACCAAGTACCATATTGGCTTCTTAGGTCTGTCTTCTCCCTGCCGATCTTTATTTATGTTTTCCCGGAGCGGCCGGACGGCACGAGCCCCGGAGAGATCGCAGTGCACTGCCTCCCACGTCCCCGCTCGTGCTCGCGGGACGTGCGCGTGGTCAGAGCGGCACGGGAGCGGGGATGGCGGCCAATCTCCAAACACAGAAATAAGCCCCGAGTGACGGAGAGTTGTCCGCGTGCACAACACGCTCTGGCGGCCGGGACCCAAAGTGACAGAAACGCCAGGAGGCCCAAATGTGTCCTCGGAGCATGTGCCGCCCTCCCCCATCCGGTCACCTCCCTGCTCGCGAGTCCCCGTCTGGCACCCCATGTCCGTTCTTTCCATTCCTTTTTGGGATTGAGCCAGCCTTGCTGACATCCGTCATCTTCGTCCCTGTGACCGACCCGCTGGGCCAGGGGGACGTGGTGGGCGGTCGGATGGGAAGATGTCTGCCAGGGTCATCAGCCCAAATAAACCAGCCTTTCGTGAAAACGCACGCACACGTGGGAAACAGAGCAGGCGGGACTGGGGACGGGTAGAAGAGAATGAGACCCCTTGCCCTGGCAATTCAGGGCTCCAGGAGACAAGTTAGGGGCCTCCAGACGCCCGCACACACGGCTCTAATCGCAGCCAAACCGCTGACATTTGCTAGACTGTCCTTTCTGTCACAGCAGCTGGAAAGACGGACAGACGTGGTAACACAAAACATTCTCTAAGTGTCATCCTCCTTCTGGACTTCTCTTCCTTGTAAAGTCCAGACAACAGGGAAAAAAACGTTTCCCCTTCCACCTTCACAGCCTTAGGATGTTTTTATTTATTGGCGACAATTTCACGGGATAGGGTCTCTTCCGTTAACTGGAAAATAAGCGGATCCGCAGTCTGACTTGGAAGACGCTGGTCTCTCCCGTAATCTGTGCGTCATCCCCCGTATCCCTTTCCGAGCCCGGCGGGGTTCTCCTGGCGTGTAAGCGGCTTGTGGGGGACTGACGGGCCGTCTGTGGAAACGAGGCAGGCCTGGGCCAGACGCACGCCCAGACTTTGCTCTCCTCTGCGGTTGTTGTGGGTGTCCGGGTCTTCACTGGGCTGTGACTGGAGGCACGGAGGGCACGGCGAGGCTCGTCACGGAGCCGCTGCTGTTCCCGGGGTGGGAGCGTTAGTGTTGTGGGTGCTGGGGTGGGGTGTCCTCCGGCCCCGGTCCCCTGGGAGAGGGAGGGAACGTCTGCCCGTGGCCGTGGACTGCGGGGGGGGGGCGCACAGGGGAAACATCAGTGCGTCCGAGTCGGGCCAGCGGACGCTCACCCCGGGATGGGCCTTTGAGTGGCTGTGTCTTACGGTAAAGGATTGAAAGGGCTGCACGCGTGTCTCGATCTCAGTAAGACTCTAGTGACGTTAGTGGAAAGAGTAACGCTAACGTTGTAACGACGACAAAAGCTCTTGATGACGTAACTCAAAAAAGCGCTGCATAAATTTGTGACTTATTGCTTTAATTGTACCTGACTTCTTACCGTGTAGCGATGCAAGAAACCACGTAAAAGCACGATTGGTGTCATGCACGCGGTACGTTCACACACACACAGAAACGCCTAGTGTATTCTCAAAGGACAGAAGTGTCGTGCGCTTGGAAGCTGCCAGTGACCCTCGGGAGCTAGTGGTCGGTGACGCGCCAGAAGTCTTTCCCCCCAGGTCCTCTTCCGTTTTTCTTGTGCAAATATCAGTTGTCATTTTAGGGGTCTGCTCTACTCCAGAAGCATCTGTGGTCTTTTCCAGGGGACCCTAAGTCTACAGACCATACGTTTCCCCAATACATTTTTAAGAAGCAACGCACTCACGATTGAATTAAAATACCGTACCTTTTCGTATTCTCTGGGTTTTCCAAAATGAAGGAAGCAGCGCCCCTCCTGATGTAAAAAGACAAGAGTTGGGGAGCTACAGCTGTAGTGTCGATCTCACAGTCAGCGTGAGGGGGGCCTCAGGACACGGGTCGGTGACTCCACGGGTGGATTTCCCTGGGCCCGGCTTCTGGCTTTCTCCTGTTTGGTGTTTGTATTTACCCGTGTACCCGGAGGGTGCCCCTTCCCCTGGCGAGGATCCCGTTCTAGGAGTCTGTGGCCTCTCCAGGTTTTCCCATTTCCTCGGCTGTCCCGGCTGCCGAGCTCCCAGAACGAGGAAACGCAGCACATTCTGTGCGCAGAGGAACAATTGAAAATGAATATATGAAGCTTGGCCCGTTAGAACAGAGATGCCTTTTCCACGGGTTTCCTGGCGAGGAGAAAATGAAACGGCGCGAAGTATGTTTAACACACGACTCCCTCTTTCCCTGCACAAATGACCGCGGACGTTACCGGTGAAGGCTGCTGGTCTCAGGCAGGGAGGGCCGGCTCTCACCCGTATAAGACGGTGCTTGTTGGCACGGCACGGCTGGACTCAGGAGGCCTGTCCGGGCGCATGGTGTGCAGACCCTTTCTCCCTCCTGAAGAGACCCCCCCTGAACCCGCCAGGGTGACCCGGGGTCATAGCCTCAGGACAGAGGGGGAGGAGTGCCCACACCAGGTCAGACCAGGGCTGGAGGGGAGTTCCTCCTCCTCGGGCCGGACCCCCGGCCGCTCCCTGCGGTCTCTGGGGAGGCCGGGGCCATGGCCACGTTCCACGTGGACACCGTCCTTCTCTGCAAGAAGAGGCAGTGAAGCCCCCCTCCTGCCCACACTCCCACCCCCTGCCCCACCAGAAAGAGCCCGTGGGGCAGGTGGGCAGTTCTGCCGTCGTCTCCCCCCGTTTCAGGAGACTCCGGCTGGAGCCTTCGCTGGGACCCAGCCTCGGATGCCTGCCCTGGCCTCCGTGCCTCGGGCAGTGTGGCCACCGTCAGGGTCCCTGAGCCGGGCCAGCTGCCGAGGGTGTGCGGGCCAGTGCAGACCGCAGGGGTGGCTCGAGACCCTCAAGGACGATGGCCGTCGTGGCCAGCCTCCACCTAGGAGCGGACCTAGTCCCCGGCCCTCGCGCTGTCTGGCCATCGGAGACGGCCGAGAACCCCTGGGAGTGAGTCTGCCTTCCCGGCCGTTCTCCGTTGTCCGCCCAGGGCAGGGCGCTGCTGGCTGTGCTGTCGCGGGCACCGGGCCCCTTCTGCGCACCAGCCACCTGCCCGGAGTAGAAGCCGGCCGCCTTCGTGCTGCTGACGGTTTTCTCCGCCTCCCCCCTGCACGTGCTCACCCGAGACCCCAGAGGCCACGGGGTGGCTTATGTAGCTTCCCACGATTTCAGTTAGGTAACGTTGAAAAGTAGGGGGAAATGCATGAGATCTTTCCATTGACCATAAACAAAATAAAAACTTAGGACACGAATGACGCCCCCCATTGACAAGCTTTGTTCCCTGGCAGAAGAGAAATCACTGAACTTCTAGATTATCTAGGCGTCCTTAAAGGGTCCCCAATTTAAATAACGTCAACAGTGCACTGCATTTTAAAAGTCCACTTTTTCGGCTGCTAAAGTGCTTTTTATTTATTTTTCAACTATTTTTTTTTTTTTTTTTCTGGGGAAGGAAACCGAGTGGCTTGGTTCTTCACTTGGTCTCCTGTCTTTTCTGCGTCCCTGTGGCGTCCTCCCGTCGGGGTCCTGGTCGCCGGGGGCCTGGCTGGCTGTGTGAGCCGCCTATGCTCTGCCTCGGTGGCGGTTCCCATTCGCTTCCCGCTGCTGTGGGAGCGTGGCCCGTGGGAGCAGGGCAGTGTCATCTGCCAGCGAATTCTCTGTCCCGCTACGATGACGTATACAGCGACACCGACGATGATGTCTGATATACGAGAACATAATAGGATTTCAAAGAATAACTTTTAGCAGCTGGATGGTAGGGGAGTTCTGTGAAGAGTGCATTTGTTGCTGCTGAAATATTTAATTTTTTTAACGTTTTATTCATTTTTGAGAGACAGAGACCGAGCACGAGTGGGGGAGGGGCAGAGAAAGAGGGAGACACAGAATCGGGAGCAGGCTGCACCCTCCGAGCCCTCAGCACAGAGCCCGACGTGGGGCTCGAGCTCAGGAACCGGGAGATCGTGACCTGAGCCGAAGTCGGCGCTTCACCGACTGAGCCCCCCGGGCGCCCCTCTGCTGAAATATTTAGAGCTGAGCGGACAGCTCAGCGGATGACCCCGGACGCACACACGAATGTGTCTCGGTCACGGGAGGAAGGCGCCGTCCTCGCCTGCTGTGGACACGGGTGGCGCTCTGCATGGTGGCGGATGGCCTGTCCATCCCCACTGACCCCTCGCTCGGGTCTGCGGCTGGTGAGGCCGCCCAGCATCACCCACCTGTCACGGACTCACGCGGGGCGGGCCTTCATACTGGTGCTTGATGACCGCGATTTGCCACTCAGACCCACTGGTGTCGGTCCACACGTTAACCGCAGACTTCTTTTAAAAGATGAGTTCTGGTGTCTCAGCCATCCTTATTCCCTGAGCCATATTTCGTATTAACAGCACACATTTCTGAGTCAATGAGGGGCGGGGGGGTGGGGGGCATGGCGGGCGGGAATCACCTAGCTTTCTGTCTTTGTCCCCACCTGCTCCCAGATGAATACAGTGAGCGAGACCACCTTTCTCCAGACTTCTATGAAGAGTCGGAAACAGACCCTGGTACAGAAGAGCTCCCAGCCCGAATCTTTGTGGCTCTTTTTGACTATGACCCCCTCACCATGTCTCCAAATCCGGATGCTGCAGAAGAAGAGCTTCCTTTTAAAGAAGGACAGATCATCAAGGTGGGGGCTTGGCTGGGGCCGCCGGGCTGGTGGGGCACTTGGGGGGAGGGGGGGGCTGATCATCAAAGTGGGGGCTCAGCTGGGGACCACTGGGTTGGTGGGGCACCCAGGGGGACAGATCCTCAAGGTGGGGGCTCGGCTGGGGCCGCTGGGCTGGTGGGGGCACCCGAGGAAGGGGGGAGCGGTCTCACCATACCTTAGCTCCTTAGTTCGTCCCAATGGCTGGCTTTTTTCTGTTGCATTAAATATCCAGCCGGCTGAGCAGCAGAGAGGAGGGACGTCGTAGGTCTGAAGTAGGAGCTGGAGAGAGAGCCTGGTGCTCAGTGGCAGAGGGAAACAGGGAGCCCTTGAGCCCTAAGTGTTCAGGTTCCCCAGAGGGCACGCCAAGTTGCATTTGAACGTGGTTATGATACGTGTCCAGTAAGACACGCCCTTAAAGCGTGGTGCTGTGACCCCAGAGAGTGACGAACAGCTCTGGGTTAGGTGAGATTCCTAACTTCTGGAATCCTGACACGCCACACCGTCTGGCGGAGGAAGCCACTTGCTGCGGGCGGGGACACCGCCGTGTGGGGTCTAGACGTCCTCTCCGTGGGTGGGGTCATCGCACACGGCCTTCGCTGCGTGAGTTCAGATACGCAGGCCGCGCGCAGAGTGGAGCCAGAGCCCCGACTTGTGGCCCCACCGCCACCAGCTGATGGGGAGAGCAGCGTCGTCCAAACCCTGGGGCAGAAACTCGGGGGCCGAGGGCAGGAGCGCAGCTGTGCAGGGCGCGCGTGGGTGACCGCGGTCTCGTTCGTTCGAGCGTGTTCTGACGACGTGCCGGCAGGGCCGAGGCGCTTGTGAACCCACGGTCCTGCCGCCTTGGCCTTTCACACCGGCTCCAGGTGTATGGGGACAAAGACGCCGACGGCTTTTACCGGGGGGAGACCTGTGCCCGGCTCGGCCTTATTCCCTGCAACATGGTCTCGGAGATCCAAGCCGACGACGAGGATATGATGGACCAGCTTCTGAGGCAAGGGTTCCTTCCTCTGAACACGCCTGTGGAGAAAATAGGTAAGAGACCGGCCCCTGTTCACCTGCACCTCCCCCCACCCCCACCCCCCCGCCCCCCGCCCGGTGGTCCGTAGCCACGCCACAGGCTCACGGGCGCCCAAGGCGTGTGGGCAGGGTCCAGTCTGTGCCGTTTAAACGCCACGGGGGAGGGGTGCCTGGGTGGCTCAGTGGGTTGAGGGTCCGACTTCGGCTCAGGTCACGATCTCACAGTTCGTGAGTTCAGGCCCCATGTCGGGCTCTGTGCCGACAGGTGGGAGCCTGGAGCCTGCTTGGGATTCTGTGTCTCCCTCTCTCTCCGACCCTCCCCTGCTCACCCTCATCTCTCTCTCTCTTTCTCTTGAAAATAAACGTTAAAAATCAAACGAACATCCCAAGGGAATCCGAAAGTTAACCATCCACTTTTTGGGGCAAAATCCACTCTACAAACCAGGTCATAACAGTCCTACACGCTTTATGGGCGTACGTGCTCGACATATCCCTGCAGACACAGAAGATTTTCTAATGGAAGATGAAGTGTAGCCTTGCTTACTTAAAGTCTGTCCCGTCTAGAAAACAGACTACCGCTCTGAGGGTGTCTTTGACTGGATGTTGTGTCCCCCCTAAAATTTTAAGTTACGACGTAAACCCCACGGCGATGGTGTCTGGGGGGAGCTGAGGTCACGATCGTGCAGCCGTCGGAGGGGCATTCCTGCCCTCTGAAAGACGCCCGCAGACGTCCCTTGCCTCGTCCACCCTGTGAGGACAGGGCGAGAAGATGCCATCTGTGAGCCAGGACGCGGGTCCTCACCAGACCCCGAATCTGCCGGCGCCTTGCTCTCGGACGTCCAGCCTCCAGAGCCGTGAGAAGTGACCGTGTTTTGTCCCGGCAGCGCGGACGGACTGAGACGTCGGTGACGTGCCTCGAACATTAGCCCGTCGGTGGTGAAGTCCCAGAGGCTGATGAGGTCTTGCCACCCTCTTCCTTGCTTCTCCAGAAGCCATCAAGGGTTTGCACCTGTAAGGTGGACCCGATGACCCCGCCTATCACGAACCAGTCCGCGAGCACCCGTGAACACACAGCAGACTATTTTCAGTGACTCTAAGCAACGTTAATGTGTGTGATCTGTGATCTTGCCCACGTGCAGGAAAAATCCACTCGTTAGAAGCACCTTTGCTTTTTCTAAATAGGAGACAGATCCGTTGGATGCCATTCGTGTTCAAGGTTTTAATACTTCCAAAACATAAGAACTTAGCTCGAAATTAGATTTCAGAGACAAAACTGAACGACTCAAAGAATACGCATATTTTTAAGGACAGTCACAAAACCACATCAAACGCGTTTCAGTCTCTTTGGTGTGAACGAACGCAGCATTTGAGGTTAGAACCCGCATCTGGTAGTCGAGGCCGCCTGTGAATGTGCTGCCCGGGTCAAGTCCACGAGGCTGAAGCCGTCTGAGTACACGCCGCCTCTGTCCCCGGAGCCACGTGCCCGGTTCAGAGGGGGAGCGGGCTCTGTATGCCGCGGACCGGAAAGCCAGCAAGCGCTCTGCCAGAAACCAGCTCGATCCATGTGATCGGTTAGGTTAAATGTCTATTTTATTCTGTTTTCCCAAACATGACTTTTGAAGGAACCAGACTGGGATACTAGTGTGTTTCTAGCACCAGGAACTATCTAGTTGCTACGGACTGAGTACGCCCCTCCCGCGGCTGGGGCTGGACGACGGTGTCCGCCTCTCAGTCCCTTTCGGACACCACGCGCGGGGAGACAGGAGGGAACGGTGCACGGACCGGAAAAGAAGACGTTCGACGTTTCCTACTCACAGGTGACCTAAAATCTAGAAAATCTCAAAGGATCCCGTAAATTAACTAGTGAGTTTATTAGCAAGGTCCCTGGATACAAAAGCAGTTGTCTTTCCAAATGTTAGCAGTGGAAAATTTGAAATGGAAATTTAAGAAGTAATACTGTTTACGGTAACGCAACAGAGACGCGAAAGGGGGAGGGGTGAGTCTAACGAGATGGGTGCGGGATCTGTGGGCTAAAGATCCCCAAGTGCATGGAGGCGCCGTGTTCCCGGACTTGGGGCGGCGAGACGTCCCGCATCCCCAGACTGTCCTATGGATGCAGCACAACCCCAGTCAACGTCTGGGCAGGGATTTGTTTGGAATCGATACGCTAAGCCAAAAACGTGTATGAAAAGGCAAAGGAACTACCGTTGCCCAAGCAGATTTAAAAGAAGAGTGGACGTTAACGGGATTGTAAGACCATACAGGGAGACGAATCCAGATGGTGGGATCGGAGGACACAGAGGCACACACGTCAATGGAACGGAACAGAGTCCACAAAACGGACCAACACATAACACCGTCCACGGATTCGCGTCCACGGTCAAGAGGCTGTTCAATGGGAAAGGACAGTCTTTTCCATAACAGGTGCTGGATTCGGTGGGGAAATGAAGCTCGGGCCATACTCCCGCCAAACCAGAAGACTTAACTTAAAACTGAACACGGTCTCAAATGTAAAAACTAAGACCGTGAAAGTTCTAGAAGAAAGCATGGAAAAACTTGGTGGTGGTCAGGCAGCACTGTCTTTGATGTGACACTAAAACCATGCCACGGAAGAGGAAAATTCTGATGTTGGACTTCATGGAAATCGAGTCGTTCTGGGCTGAGAAAGACACCGTGAAGAGAAGGAAGAGAGAGGCCACAGGCTGGGGGAAAAGATTTGCACGTGACCCAGCTGAAGGGGGACTTGAATTCAGAGGACACATGACAAGCTTTCAAAACTCAACAACGAGAAAGCGAATGACCAATAACAATGGGGACAAAAGATTGAAGAGATCTGGGGGGCTCAGTCGGTTAAGCGTCCAACTTTTTGTTTCGACTCAGGTCACGATCTCACAGTCTGTGAGCTTGAGCCCCGCGTCGAGGTCTGAGCTGACAGCTCGGAGCCTGGAGTCTGCTTCGGATTCTGTGTCCCCCCCCCCCCCCCCCCCCCGCCCATCTCTCTCTGCCCCTCCTCTGCTCACTCTCTGTCCTGGTTTCTCCCAAAATAAATAAAGAAAAAAGATCGAAGAGATCCTTCACCAAGGAGGACACATGGAAGCAAGCACGTGGAAGGATGCTTCACGTGATCAGTGAAATGCAAATTAAAGGCATGGCAGGGAGCCAAGACTCACCCACGGGCATAGCCACGGGGCACACCATGCGTAGGAGGGATATGGAGCCAGCGCACCGTCCGCCGGAGGTGAACCCGCCTGGGGCATCTCCGCAGTCAGCCTCCTTCCGAGGCTAGACACGCTTCCGGCACAGTCCCCCCGCTCCCCCGCTGAGTGCTCACCCCCCAGGAATAGGACTTCCCGCTCAAATCCTGCACAGGGTGTTCACAGGGGGCTTGCCCGGGCACCACCGACAGCGGGACACTCAGGTGCCTTTCCCCTGGTAGGCGGATCGGGTAACTGGTGCGTCCACACGGGGGCTGCCCCTCGCGCGGGAGAGTAGGACTGCTGATGCACGCGGTCACACGAGCGGGTCTCCGGTGCACTGTCCCCGTGAAAGAAGCCACTTTCTAAAAAAACTATATCTGGGATGATTCCACTTAAATGCTACTCTGGAAAGGTAAAAGTCTCGGGACAGAAAGCGGACCGGTGGTTACCTGGGGCTGGAGGTGGCATCAGAGAAGCATCCGGCAATTTTGGGGGCTGACAGAACTGTCCACCTTGGTTGCTGCCAGCTGTGGTCACAGGACCGTGTGAGCTCCTCGAAGCTTACCCAGCCTCTGCCGGAAAGGGTGAATTTCACTGTTACTGCCACCCGCAGGAATTCGTACCTGCAACTTGCCCTGGAAAACCAACAAGCCCGGGAGTGCTCTAATTGATCCCTGGAATAACTCTCCTCTCTGTTTCGAGGAAGCAAGTGCACAGGCCCTACAACGGTGCCCTGCTTTCTCTAAATGAAGCAGTGCCTCTTGGGCAGGAGCCGAGGTGCGGGTGATCTCTGGATCTTTGCACAGCCGGGCCCTGTGCCGGCTGAAAACCACTGACGGGGCACAGAACCAACTTTAGGTGCTTGCAAAATACCTGCCTTCCACGGTTTTCATTTGTACGAATTCCAGAAACCAATTCTAGGCGCAGAGTGGCTGTGTTTGGAAGAAATGCACAAATGCCAACTTCCCCCAGGAGCAATGTTCTGAATCGTTTAGATTTATTATTCCGGAGAATCCCTGCTTCACCTGTCTCCCGGCCTGATGGACATGCCAGGGAAAGGAAAGCGTCCTTGGCACTGTGTGTGTGTATGTTGGGGGTTGGGGGTGGGAGGGCTGTGCCCGAGCAGAGATACTAGAACATGCAGCCCAGGGCGACCGGCCCCCCTTGAGAGGGGGCGGGTCTGGTCCCAGCGGCCAAGTGCAGCCTGCTGTGCTGCTTGGGGCAAGGGAGGGGGCACCTCTCCTCTTGAAATAACCACACGACGGCTTTCTTCTTGTGTGTAAACAGAGAGAAGCCGAAGAGGCGGCCGGCACCCGGGGGCGACTCGGAGGGTGGTGGCCCTGTATGACTACGACCCCAGGGAAAGCTCACCGAACATCGACGTCGAGGTACCCGCAGCGCGGTTTCACTGCGGTGCTGCCCCGGGAAACCGGGATCTGGCCTCCCGCCATCGCTGGAACCGTCCACAGGGGGCACTACCAGAGCGGTGAATGGTGTTAGGGAGCCAGGAGGGAGGAGACAGAGCACAGCAGGTGCCGACCAAGGTCGCTGCTGTGGCCGGGAGGTCCCCATCCGGGATGCTCCGGGCAGAGCAGCTGTGATCCTGGTCTGCTGGGGGTGGCCCCGGAGGGTCGTCTTGACGAGGGAAATAAAGCCCGAGGGAAAGCAGAGCAGTACGCCCCCCACCCCCGCCCTGACACGCAAGAAGCCGAGGGACAGGCAGGCCCGGTGTCCTCTCTGCACGTGGCCTGGGCCGGCGTGGCCACGAAGCACCGAGACTCGGAAGGGGACCCGCCCCCAGCTCGTGGGCAGACGTGGAGCGCGACTGACTCACCAGGCACTTGCGTGCAGATCGATTCGTGTGCCTGGTGACGCTTAGACGCGCGCCTCCCTCCCTCGTTTCCAGGTCCGGAGATAAAGCTGCATTCACGTGCTCCTGTTTTCTCACGCCCTCCACCACTGCCTGGCACTGAGCGGAGTGGCATTTGAGAACTGAGTCAAGATTGTTTTGGCGCTCGGGGGGGTGGGGGGGGCGGTAATTTATGTAACGGTCCCCAGTCTGCAGAGAACATCTCCCTGGAGATCAGGGTTTTTCCAGTTAACTATTTGACTACTTTCAAAGAACGGCGACCGGGGGAGCCCAGCAGCGGTCTCGAGTTGTGGCCTCGGACCCAGCGCCGGGGCGCTTTTCGTTTCGGGGGGCCTCACGTTGAGCTGTGCTTACAGGCGCTCGGCGGCCTCCTGCCTTTCTTCCCCGACGACTGAGGGAGTGGCTCCACACCAAAATAACGAGAGAAAGAAGCCAGTAGGGCAGTCGTGAAGAACCTGGGAGAAACAAAAACCCTCCTGGTTTGTGCGGGAAAGTGGCACTAGCTTGATGTTTGTCTCTACAGGCGGAGCTGACGTTCTGCACGGGAGACATTATTACCGTGTTCGGTGATATCGACGAAGATGGCTTCTATTACGTAAGTTTCCGGAGCCCCCGGGAAGCACCGCCTCGCGATCGATACTTTCGCCCCTGACTTAGGTGCGCGCTGTGTGCTCGGCTCCCCGAGAGGCCCGCCTGCCCCGTGTCCCTTCCCCGGGGTCCCGTCTAATGCAGAAAGGCCGTGCTGTGTGCCGCACTGCCCCTTCCCCTCTGTGAGGGGTCGTTCCCACGCGTGTAAGCCGTAAACACAGCACGTGGATTCACGGTCTTTGTCTTTTAAAGTGTATTTATTTTGAGAGAGAGAAAGAGGGAGCAGCGGGGAGGGGCAGAGGGAGAATCCCAAGAAGGCTCCGCACTCCCGGCACAGAGCCCGATGCGGGGCTTGAACCCACGAACCGTGAGCTCGTGACCTGAGCTGAAGCAAGAGTTGGACGCTCCACCGACTGAGCCGCCCAGGCGCCCTCCCACATTCTTGTATTTAAGATTTTCTTCCATCCGGACACATACCAAACAAGTTAGCTTTCTGATTATTTGTAAGGTAACAAATGTGTTTTCATACGGGAGAAGAAAGAAATACGAATGAGCAAAGTTAATGATTTCACACCGACAGAATGTAGAACTCCTCCCCGACCGTCCTCTGGGCTGATGGCTGTTGGCAGTGTTGGCCCGGGGCTCTGGGTCTCCGCCCAGTCGCCTTGGGGGCCCGGCCTCCCCGCTTGGTGCTCCTGGGGGTATGGCTCCTGGCATTTGCTGAGGAAAAGAGTTTTATTACGGTTACTTTATTAAGAATGTCCACCGATAGGCTGATCTTAGTGTTTCTGCACTGGGTGCCTCCTGTGAGAGCCGCCCTCCGAGCCCAAGGGGCCGCCATGGAGCTGGCAGGACTGGGGGGGGCCTGGTGCAGTGGTGGCTTGGGGACAGGACGCCCATCTTGCACCAGCCTCCCCACCACCCCCTTTTATTTTATCAGAATAGTTGGGAAACCATCAAGTCCTTTGTGAGGCAGGTTTCTCTTTGAGTCCAACGAGTTCACGGCTTCGGGCACGTGGACTCAAGGGTCCTCACTTCGTGCAGGTCCTGATTAGTGAGGCCTCTCACGCTTTGTCCCGTTTCTCCTGGGTGAGACTCTCAAGGGTCTGTGAGTGGGACAGTGCCAGGCTTCCTGCCCTGCAGGTGGTTGAAGGGCGGTGGGGGCCCCAGGGGCCAGGGCACAGGCTGCGGGCTGGGCCAAAAGACGGAGGAAAGTGGACAGAAGCTGGCGTCTGTATCACCCAGAACTCAGGCCACTAGTTGGGGTAAGAGTGTCGTCCAGGGAGGACCCCCAGGTTCTGCCTCAGGTGATGGGTGCCCTTGGGAACGTGGGCGTAAGGACACGGCAGAGAGAAAAACGTGCTTTGGCAAATAGCGAGCTGGAGGACAGCTGACCCTCTCCAAGACGGAGCGGCCTCCGTGCCGTTGATCCCGGAAGATTCTGGTGGCCACCAGAAGGTCAGATGCAGCAGCACGCAGCAGAGGGGGCGACCATGAGGGGGTCGTGAGCACTTCCGACGCGTGCGTTCCTAAGACGGCCTGTGGGAGGCCCGGAGCAGGGGTCCGCCTGGACGCCAGCGTGCACAGGACCGTCCTGGGTCGGGGAGCCGCAGGCCCGCGTGAGGTGAACGCGGCACCACCGGGGAGCTGAGCGTGAGGCTGTGCGTTCCCACGGGACACGGGACACGGTCCCACGTCCCCCAGACGCGAGCCGCCCGCGGCCTCACCCGGAGGAGCCGAGTTCTCTGATGCTGCCGGGGAGTCTGGTGGGGCCGGGTTTCCTGACAGACGTCTGGGCCGCGGAGACGCTTGAGTGCCCGCGTGGAGATGTGACTGGGGACCCTCGATGTGAGCAGAGGCCCGGGGGCACGTGTCCTAGAGAGAGTCTGAGGGACGCTGAGGAAAGTTAGCTGAGGCCTCAGGGAGGAGGATTGGGGGCTCGCCAGAAAGGGGAGAGGGGTCTCCAGGGTCGCAGCCAGGGCAGGTGCCCCCGGGCACGTGCATCCCGGGCCCAGCGAGAGTTCTTGCTGGGGAGACGTGGGAGGTACCTGGGGCCGCCTCTCTTGCTTAATTAAGTTTTATTTTTAATTGCAAAAACCGTACAATTGGCCGTCCTCGTCGTCAGGCGTGCCGTTCAGTGGTGGTGGATACGTTACCTGCGTGACGCAGCCGCCACATGGTCGCCGTCCCGCAAACCCGAGACTCCGTCGCCACTGAACACAGTTGGCCTTTACCCTCCCCCACCCCCCGACCCCCGGTCCCGGCCCCCCGTCTGCCCTCCGTCCGCGCGGACCCGCCTGCTGTCGGGGCCTCGTGGAAACGCGGTCACCGCGTGAATTCTGTTCCGCCCGCCTCCACCAGGCACGAGTCCCGTGGGGCCGTCCGCGTCGTAGCACGTGTCCGCCCCCGGGTGCTGCTCCGCGGTGGGGACACGGGTTGGCTCCCCGTTCACCCCCGTCAGGGGCACGTGGCTCCCGTGAAGTACACAGTCGTGAGCGTGCTGCACAGACACGTCCCTCGGACCCTGGCTCTAGGCCCAGGAGTGGAATCGCTGGGTCGGGGGGTGCTTCTGCGTTTAACTGGGGCTGCTGGACGGTTTTGCCCCCGGCAGCCACTCCGTTCCACGTCCCCACCAGCAAGCGCGCGAGGGTTCCGGCTTGTCCGTGTTTTCGGCAACACTATTTTCTGGTCGTGTTTTCTTTAATTGTTTTTGTTTTCTGTCCTGTCCGTTTAACGGATGTGAGGTGGTATCCTGTGATGTTGATTTACGTTGCTCTAAGACGTTCATGTCGATCGATGTTGAGCATCTTCTCATGTGCTTGTTGGCCATTTATGTGTCTTTCCTCAGGGGAAGTGTCTATGCAAGTCCTTTGTCCGTTTTTAAAAACGTGTATTTATTTTGAGAAAGCGTAAGCAGGGGAGGAGTAGGGAGAGAGGGAGACAGAGAATCCCAGGCAGGCTCCGTGCCGTCAGTGCAGAGCCTGAAGTGGGGCTTGAACCCCCACACTGCGAGATCATGACGTCAGCTGAAATCAAGAGTCGGTTGCTTAACAGACGGAGCCCCCCAGGCGCCTGTGCGTTTTTTAATCGGTTTCTTGTTGTGGTGTTGAGAGCTCTTGATGCGTTCCGGACGTTAACTGCTTCCTAGATAAATGGCTTGCAGATACCCTCCCATCCCGTAGGTTCCCTTTTCACGCCGTTGGCCGTGTCCTTGGGCGCAGTTTCTGGTGCGGAGGGAGTCGGCTGCCCGTCCCATGCCGTCGTTTCCTAGACTTGTGAAGAGGGACGCAGATTCCCATGTACACCGGGGGTCACCAGTTTGGGACTTGGTTCTGGGCACCGCGGGGGCAGGTTTGTGTTGGGGGTGGTGGGGAAGAAGCCATTAGGTGGCTGTGACCTGCTGGGTACAGATGTCCCGTGGATGGCGACCTGTGTAGATATGGAAAAGAGAGAACGTTCCGGAAGGGAAGCAGTATCGTCCGAGGAGGGGTCAGCAGGTGCTTTCATTTGCCCACGTTGTTTGGATTTTTAGAGAGATGACGTGTGTGGACGGATCAGTAGCTCCCCGTCTTGCCCGCACGTCACATCGCCCCGGATGGGTTCGGTCCGTCTGGACCTGCGTGCCGCACAGATGGTGTTTTTCAAGGCTCCGTAGGGATTCTGAGGGCAGCCGGGGTCGACGGCCGCTCCGTGAGGGCATCCCAGCCAGTGGTGCCCAGGAGTGGCCCCGGGCCCCGGGCCCCGGGCCCCTTGCCCCTTGCCCCTTGCCCGAGACACAGGTGCCTCGGCGTCAGCCCAGACCGGCCAGACGCAGACCCCGGGGAGCTCGGTCGGCGTGTGGTGAGGCTGTTCCCGTGACCGGGGTGGGTTTGGACACACCGGGGTCCCTTTGGAAGTTCCTCCGCTGTTGAACCAGAACAGACCCAGCAGGCCACGCTGCTCGAAGCTTCCCTCCCGCAGCTGGAGCAGGAAGTCGGGTTCCGGAAAAACAGGGTAACTCGTTCTTCTGTGCTTCCAGGGGGAACTTAATGGGCAGAAAGGCCTTGTCCCTTCCAACTTCCTGGAGGAAGTGCCTGACGACGTGGAGGTCTACCTCTCCGACGCGCCCTGTCACTACTCCCGAGACGCACCGCCGCGCTCCAAGGCCAAACGGGTAAGCACACGCCCCCAGCAGTTTTGACTTGTGTCCCGCTCTGCCACGTACGGCCTGCCACGGTCCTTGTGCTGGTATTTTTGTATCTTTTGTCTCCGCCCTTCCCTGGGGGTTGTGCCTCGAGATTCTTACGCAAGCTTATTTAGTTCGCCAAAACAGACCCTCTCGATTCTTCCAAATCCGCCTTTCCTCACCAAGGGAGCCCCCGTCCTACAGCATAGACGCACATTCCGGTTCGGTTGAGAGCGAAGGGGTCGGCTAGTCCTTCCGTCCAGGGGGCACTGGCGGCCGCCTGCCCCGCCAGGGTTTCAGATCTCTTGCCACAGACCCGAGGGCTCCTCGAGCAAAACTGACTATTCGATTACATTCATGTGTAGTCTCTCATTTTTATTTTTTTCCATCACTGCCAGTTTTTATATATTACATTTTTATATATATATATTTTTATTTCTTTGCTCATCTGCTTGGAAACAGAAGAAGAGTGTTCATTTCACACCCTAATCAGGCACTGTAGCCCTTCACGTAAGTGAGCAGCTGAAGATACCTATAAAGATACCAACTTAAGCTACCTTACACGGACGAGTGCAGTAGACTTAAGGCTTCACTGTGGGGTTTAAAAAAAAAAAAAAAAAAGAAATATGTCTCAAAAACTCATTGGACCTAAAACATCAGGCCGTTACTGGCCTCAGTTGTAAAGCAACTGAATCTGTAGTAGGATAATCATGTTGAAAACTCCTTTCCTACTGTCTCCATTAAGAACATTTCAAAGGCCAACATTGGGAACATATTTCTTAACAGGCTAATTGTTTGTTTACATAGAGAATGTTCCAATGTCTCCTCATAACTGAAGCTGCATATCGCATCGTTAGCCCCCCTCGGAAAAAGCACAAGCTCACGACTCTGTTTACTCTAGGAGATCTCACTCCCAAACACGTTAACTCGAGATCGAGCAGATGAGTAGTGGGCGTGCGGCCACCTAGCGTTGGCTCCGAACACGCCCCGGGCCGGCTGGCATGCCAGGCGAGCTTCGCTCGAGCCACCGTACCTCTCTCGCGCGAGCGAGCCGAGGCTCCTCGCCAAAGCACAAACACGTGTTCCGAGCACACGGGCGGGGGCCCCAGTGCAGTACTGAGCTTTGCGACACATGCAGCTCCAATGATTGCCTCAGACGCATAGATGGTATCTTCAGGTGTCCTTTGGGATGCTTTACTAGGTGTTTTCCATTGGAACGAGACCTTGATTTTAAATCCAAGCAAGCGTCAGGCCCTTGGCTCCTCTCGTGTGCCTGCTGGCTCCCGAACACCCGTGCTAGGCAGACGTTGCGGCCGGGGAGGCGAGGGGTGCGGGGCGGAGGACCCGGGTCTCCGGCGCGTAGAGCGCGGGGACGGGGACGGGGATGGGGACGGGACGCACCGGGTGCCACCGCGCGGAGGACCCGCAGGCACCGCGGCGCGCGCTCTGTTGGCAAAACCTCATCTCCAGTCGCTTGGAAATGATGAAAGGCGACAAGGGCCTCGACGCTTCCTTTGATTGCAATTGAGGTTCATTTTAGTTTTTCTTTTCTTTCAACCGGTGTGCCGTCTGCTGTAGCCCACTAACCCCCCCCCCCCCCCCCGCCCGCCCCTCGGGGACGCCCCCGCCACGGTCCGCACTTCCATAGCCGAGCCCCGAAGCCCCCTTTCAGAGCGTTCGCTCGTGCGATGCCGAGGGGTCCTCGGCCACTTCCACTCAAAGCGGCACCCCCACCTCCCACGCTCCCGCATTTGGTCTTGACTTACAAAGTAAATTACTACCCAGCTTTGTTTTGCCGAAGCAACGGCCGCCCCCCAGCCCCGAAGACAAAGTGACGGCAAAGCAGCCGGTGGTGGCCAGGCCGTCCCCCTCGGGCCCGCTGCCGGGGCCCCCTTTCCACCCCGAGGGAAGCCGCGGGCCGCCCCTTGTCTTGCCTGGTGGGAGACGGGGACAGTGTGATGTCACCGAGTGGATGGATGTTGTTGGCGCGCACGCACTCAATAAACTGTCACACTGTACCTACTAGGTTCCTCCCGAGGGTTCAGGTACAGCAAGGAGAGCGTCATCCCCCTCAGCCCATCTCCATTCGGGGTCACCTACGTCATCTATGGGTACTGGTAGTCCTGGGAGAGGCAGGGAAATGTCCTCGAAAAAGAAAAAGGGGCTGCTTTCCAAAGGCAAGAAACTGCTGAAAAGGCTGGGTGCAGTGAAATGACCCATGTGCTTCTGGACAACTCCCACACCTCCGTAATTCTCCTTAATTCCAAACTAGGGCTTTCATGACTCAAGTACCTTCCTAAACAAACACTCTTCTCCCCTGACACCAGTAGAGAAACGCTCTTTGCGCCACCGCGCACTTTAAGGCCACCGCAAGGACAAAGAGCTGCTGGTGCCCCTCCCCCCCGCCCCCCCCCCCCCCCCCCTCCCCCCCCCCCCCGCCCCGCTCTTGCCCGAGGGCTGCCTGGAGGCCGGGGGGCTCCTCCGCACGCACGCGGGGGGCCAGGGGCTCCTCGGGCTCCTCCGGTCTCTGTGCATTTGTCATCCGCCCTTAAAGGAATGGTTTCCACCTTGACCCCCTTTCCAGAATGCTTGCCTCATGACGCATAACTCACTCTAACTCTGGTCTTGAAACTCCTAGTTTAACCGCCTTGATGTTCTGCCTTATAAACGCACAATGGTTTGTACTGTCCAATAAAATCTACGGTGTGCACTTCGTACGTGTTGTACATTCAGCGCTCGTCACCCCCACAGACACACTGCTCTGGAATCGAGTTGTGCATTCCGAGTCCCGGCTTCTCGTCTTTCCAAGCCAGCCGGGTAACACAGAAACACAGAAAAGAAATGTTTACTTACTCAGATCATTCAAAAACAGAGAGAGAGAGAGAGAGGGAGGGAGGGAGGGACTTTGTTCGGACAAGTCCCACTCCTCCAACCTGCCAGGAAGCTGACCAGGCTCATGGCTTTCCGTGTCCCCTCTCGTGGCAAATGCATTTCTGTTACTTCCGTGTTTGTCCAGGGCCCGCCCCCCCCCCCACAGCCCCCAGCAGCGAGCAACACACAGTAGAGCAGCCCCCACGATGCACAAGCCACACGTACAGCCCCCGAAATCTCAGTCTGTTCACATCGATTCCACACCAGTCTCCACCACTGGCACTCGAACAAGAGACTTGCAAAGTTGCCGGCAGATGTATTTGATGGTTTCTATTTTGTAATTCTTGTCCACTTGTAAATTGTTTTTACTCTTTATACATACTTTTCAGACTGCCTTTCTTTTGTAATTTATGGAAGGTTTATAAACGAATGACCAAGCTTTCCCCCATTGTGTCTTCAAAACCTCTATTGTAAATTGTAATATATTAGTGTGTGGTCCATTTATTAAAAGGAAGTTACTCAGTGTGTGGTTACGTATCATGTGCGTGTGTGCATGTGTTCAGTTAGTGTAAAATATTTTCTAGAAATAAAATTTGTTATTTTATACAAGGCCGTTTACTCTGTGTCTTTGTTTCAAGCGCTTTTCATCAGAGCAGCCTCCCAGAATTCCTTTCTCCCGTGCGCACAGGCGACAGACGGCCCGCTCGGGGAAACGGAGGCAGTTGGCGCTGAGTGGGTAGCTCTTGTGCGCGAGGACCGCTCTCGTACAGCCAAGGCTTCGAGGGTGAACCCCAACCGTATTTGTAACCTTTCCCCTGGCAGCTTTACAGTTCAGATGATGGGACTAGAGAACACCGCACAATGTGTACGTGTGAGATCCAAGACCGACCCACCAAGAGCGGGATGCTGGGTGCCAGGGCGGGGGGGAGGGGGGCACGGGAAGGTCGGAGGGCACAGAGCTTTAGTTGCCCAAGATGAATCCACCTTGAAGAACTAATGTAAAAACAGTGCTAGATGCAACGGCATGTCTGAGGTTAAAAAAAAGAATTCTAGTTCAAGAAATGCTGATTTAAGAAATTAAAGTCTACGCAACGGTGTGAATGCACTTTGCGCCACCGCACAATTAAAGATGGTTGAAATGGCGAAGTTTCCTGCGTATACTTTACCACAGTAAAGTATAAAAAAAAAGTTGACAATTTCTCAAAAAAAAAAAAAAAAAAAAGAGCAAAAGTAGCCAGAACTAATGTTCCTCTACATCTTTGAAAAAATGTACAAATTTCCCAAAATATGTAGGCAAACCCGCGACAGTACGAGCTGCACCTCGCTTTGGCGGACACTACTGAACGTTTAAGGAATAAATGATGCCGACTGTATACAACTCCTGGAGAGAAGACGGATGCCCAGACCCCTTGGGTCAGCCGTATCCAGATACCAAAACTAGACGTCACAAGAGGTCTGCAGACCAAGAGCACCACGAATTTTTTTAAAAACCCTAAACAAAATATTAGCAGATTAAAACAGCTGTTCAAGAAACTTGGCAAAGAAAGGAGTTGATCTCAACTTCATAAAATTAACGGCCAGCCCCATACTTAACGGTGCAAACGTGGACCGCTTCTTTCTTTCCATCAAAAACGACACAGGCGCGTCCATTTGACTGCTTGTATTCAACATCGTGCTGGGCTTCCAGGCAGCGCAAGAAGGAAAGGAGGGGAAAGAAAAATCACACAGTTTGGAAAGAAAGGAGCAAAATGGTGTTTATGTGCAGATGATATGATGCGAAGTCAGCTACAAGATGCTGTTGGAACTCACGTGCATTGGGCAAGAGAACAGGTACAAGGTCAGCGTACACGAATCATCGGTATTTCTGCAAACTAGCAGGGAACAATTAGGACAGAAATTAGAAGTGGTACAGTAATAAAAATACATGTGATTAGTTATATTAGCATCAAAACCGTGAAATACTTCAGGGTAAAGTTAACAAAATGTGAGCAAAACCTGTATACTGAAAAATAAAGAATGTCACTTAGAAATAAAAGAGCTCTTAAATGGAATATGTTGGTGGTGTAGAAAATGTAATGTTAAATTTCCAATTTCTCCCAAGCGGATCTGTTGATTTAGTGAAATCCCAGTCAGAATCCCAGCAAGCTTTGTCTAGAAATTGAGGAGCTGGTTTAAGTCCTGATACAGAAATGCAAAATGATCTACAACAGCCGAGACAATTTTGAAAAAGATTGAACAGAGTTTGAAAAGAGTCACGTGGCCCGATTTTGAGACTTGTAAGGCTACAGTGACGGAGGCGGTGTTGGTTTTGTGTAAAATGCGCACGTTGAAATCACTGGGATGAACTGGGGAGTCCGGAAGTAGACTCACACATATGTGGTGCGTTCATTTGCCGCAAAGGTACCGAGACAGCTCAGTAGGGGAAGACGCGAAGTATGGTCTTTTCTAGAAAGAAATGTTGCAGAAAGAGCTCCTTACAGGGGAGGAGGTGGGAAACTGACCCTCCTCTCACGTGGTGCACAAAATTTAATCCCAAACAGATCACTGCCCTAAATGAAAAAGTTAAAACTATCAAGCTGCTAAAAGAAAACGGAGAAATTTGGCCAGAAAAAAAGTAAACCCTGGTAACTGGACTTCAGCAGATTTAAAAATGTCTTCTCTTTGAATGATACTTAACAAAACAGCAAGCCGGAAACTGGGAGACAGCAGCATAATGCATAGCACGTGTATTTGACAAAAGAATTGTCTAGAAGGTAGAAAAACATTTTCCAATTCAATAAGACCAAATTTTTTTTTAAAAGTGCAAAAGATTGGAACTTTTTAAATTTTATTTTGAGAGAGCAGGAGAAGGGGAAGGGCGTAGAGACAGGGAGATTGGGGCGCCTGGCTGGCTCAGTCGGTTAAGTGACTGCGGTTCAGCTCATGGTCTCGCACTTCATGAGTTCGAGCCCCACATCAGGCTCTGTGCTGACAGCTCAGAGCCTGGAGCTGCTTCGGATTCTGTGTCTCCCTCTCTGTCTGCCCCTCCCCTGCTCCCGCTCTGTGTCAAAAATAAATAAGGATTAAAGCAATTTTTTTTTTTAAATTTAAGAATGCAGATTTCATTAGAAAGAATATGTTCAGTTGGTTGAACATCTCACTCTCGATTTCCGCTCAGGTCATGATCTCACGGTTCATGAGTTTGAGGCCCGCGTCGGGGTCTGTGCTGACAGCTCGGAGCCTGGAGCCCGCTTCGGATTCTGTGTCTCCCTCTCTCTCTGCCCCTCCCCCGCTCATGCTCTGTCTCTCTCTGTCTCAGAAATAAAAATAAACATTAAAAAAAAAAAAAAAAAAGATGCTCAACCAACTGAGCCACCCAGTGTCCTGAACACGTATTTTATAAGAGATGTAAAAACGGCCAGTGTGCAAGCACAAAAATGCTCAGTATCGTTTGCCAGCAGGGAAATGCAGTTAATAACCCAAATGAGAGAACATTCTACGCCCACTGCTATGGGTGTGTTTAATCTTAGGTTGACTTTAAACATTTTAAAATTCTGTGAAAATTAAAAAGACCGACATCATCAAATACGGGTGAAGACGCGGGGCGGCCGGAGTCGTGTCTCGCAGAGCGGGGCCCGGGCGGCTTCCATGCGGTCAGACTCTTAGCCCGCAGGTCTAGTAGGCCCGTGTCCGCGTGTCTGCCCACGAGAAATAAAAGTAGATACTCGCGTAAAGCCTTCAGAAGTTGCTACAGTTCGTTGTAGTGGCCCCACGCGTGAAACACCCCAAATATACCTGCGTTGGTGAATAAACGTGGAACCGCATGGGACGGAACACAGCTTAGCAAATACACCGCTCACACAGTCACGTGGGTTTGTCCTTGAAACACTCTGCCCAGAGCGGCACAGGGTGCGGGATTTCCTGGTCCTCAATCCCAGAGCAGGTGGAAGGCACGTCGTTGGTTGCTTGGGGACCAGGTGGGAAGGACTCTTCGCAAAGGGGCAGGGAGGCAGTAGACGTTTTCTAAATCTGACGATGGCAGAGCGAGTGTAGGCATTTGCCGAAGCTCGTCCAGCTGGGGATGCGGAGGTGTACGTTGGAACTCGGTGAGTGGATTTAAAACAGAAGTCGGTGAGAGGGAACACAAGGGACGTGTTGTCCAGAAGCAAGGTGCGCAGACTGCCCGGCCCCGGCTTGCAGGCCTGGGGGCCGGACCGGGAAGGGCGGAGACACTGCAGATTAAGGTAGGAGCTCCAAGGCCCTGGAGCAAACAAAGCCTTGTGTCCCGGCCACTTACAGGGCAGGTGTGGTGACCCCGGGGCCAGGAGCAGCCCTGGCCACACAGCAGCCGGGAGGGCTGCCCCTGGCGCCCCCCCCCCCCATCGCACCCTTGTACCGGACAGGAGCGGGGTGGGAGGGGGTGGGGCGGGGGGCTGGGCAGCGCGGACAAGGGTGGGGTGGCCGCGCCTGCGCAGCCGGGGCCCAGAAAGGAAACCCGCCGGCGGCAGGACAGCTGAGGTGCGGCCACAGGCTGGGGGTCGGCGCCTGACGGCCGCTGCCCACGCGGGCGGCTGGCCCCTCCTGTCCTGGTGTGCTGGCATCCCAGTCGTCAGCCCTGGCAGGGCGGCGCGCACCCGTGTCCAGGTCCCAGGCCCGGATGGATGCTCGCGCAGGACAAGCGACTCGGGTGCGCGGCGTGTGCCGCAGGTGGCTGAGTAGACAGGGTTCCTGAACTCGGCCGCGCCCAGGGAACACGAGTGCAGGAGTGGCGGTACCGGCTCGGTGGCTGAGAACCACACCGCGAAGACGCCAGTGAAGCGGACACAAGTCACTGCCCTCCCGAGCCATCCTCGGGAGGGAGACGGGATGAAAGTGGGTGCATCTGGGAAGCGCTTTCGCAGAAGTGAGCCGTGGGGACGGACGGAGTTACCAGGGGTTCCGCAGATAGACCCGGAGGCGCCCCTCCGTGAAGCCGGGAGGCCCCGGGGAGGGGGGGCGGAGGGGACATCGGAGCACGGCACCCCAGAAGCCGGACACAGGGAGCGCTTCCGAGGCGGGGGACATGGGTGTGGGGTGTGAGTGCTGGGAACCCACCGATGAGCAACACGGGGGCAGGGCGGGGCGGGGGGGGGGGGATCTCGGTAAGACCACCGGGTGCGGAGGAAATGAGAGGGTTGAGGGCAACAGAATTTTGTTTTAAGGGGGCGTCCTAGGTCCTTCATCTTGGGTTCCCCTCCAGTGCAGAGAACTCAGAGACCCCGCCCCCAGGCATACAGGTGACGCCCCTGCAGAGAACCCGCAGAGACCCGGCCCCCAGGCATACAGGTGGCGCCCCTGCAGAGAACCCGCAGAGACC
>NW_026057587.1:3292480-3396708 GCF_023721935.1 Panthera uncia | reverse complement strand
GCCCCCAGGCATACAGGTGGCGCCCCTGCAGAGAACCCGCAGAGACCCTCACGGCCATGCTCCATAAAAGCTGCGGGCTGCGGGCCGTCCTGCACGGAGCGTGGCCGGGGTGTCCTGGGTCGTCTGCTGCGGTAAGTCGCCCCGAACGACAGCGAGCGGTGGGCTGGCGTGCGTGCGTTTCGGAAGTGAAGGGTCTTCTCGGTCTGGAGGGTACACGGACCCTCCTCCACCTCCTGAGGAGGCGGAAACCAGAGAGGCGCCGGTGGGCGAGGAGGCTGCCCAGGGTGAGGGGGGGCCTTCCCCTTGTCCGTGGCGTTGGTGGAGCAAAGGGGCCGAGGCGGTGGCAGGTTGGGCGTCCCGGCTGCGACGCCGGGGGCACCTTAGTACGTTACGTGGGTCTGGGGGGTCACGGGTGGCCTCAGCCACTGCTCGAGAGGACCCCGGCCCTTGGCTAACGTGATTGGTTGGAAACGTGCAGCCCGCCCGGCGCTTAGAGGCCGGTATGGAGGCCGCACCTGCTGCTCCGGCAGCCGCGGTGGAGACCGGCTTCGCCGAGACTCCCGCAGCAGGGAGACGAGACGGACGGGTGGGAAAATTGGGAACACAGGATCCTGCCGACGACGATGGGAAGGAGCCCATCCAGGCCTCTCCCAGCTGTGGCAAGATGTCGCATCTGGCACCCGCGAGAAAATCGGAACACGCGGATGCGGTCTTGTCCAGCGTGTGGAAGGCACGACCTCAGGGAAAGGAGTTTATTTCCTTGTAAGAAGGTTCAGAAACTGGTGTGCCGAGTGCCCGTCCGGTAATGGAGGAATTTCGGGGTGGAGACCAGGGTAGGGACGACGTTGCCCTCTAGGGTCTGCAGCTGGGGGCGACCCGAGCGTCTACTGGTCCTGCTGGTCCTGCTACAGACTGAACCAGCTCCGATAGGCATTGGAGCTGGATGCACACCTACCTGAAGAAACCCTTGAAATCTGGGGGAGAAAGAAGGCTTATCGATGGTTACAGGGGACAGATTAGCAAGCTCCCGTTAGTCTCTACGGATCCGCGGGCTTCTTCCCCCCGTTTCCTGGTGCTTAGTTACCCCATCCCTGCGTACACGTGGGGGTAGACGTTCCGCAGGGTCTGGATCTAACCAGGGCAGGTGAACTCAGGTTGCAGACCCCGAGAGTCACCCTCGGTCTCCAGCGGCCGCGTCATTACGGCGTGACGTCCGGAGGATGGCAGCTCAGTGCCGGCAAGAGCCCAGGGCGGGGTCATTCGGTTCACCGGATAAAAGTGATGCGGGATGCGGTCGCTGACACAGTATGAACCTTCCCGGTCCCTAAGATGAATTCCAGGCTCTCGTTAGGTTCCCGGAGGCCTTTTATTCCCCGACCAGCGCAGGTGTTAGACCTGTATGTGGCTTGGTTCGGAAGCCGAGGGGCTGGGTGCCATCCAAGAGGCTTTCTCCCGGGTGAAAATGCTGGTGAAACAGGTACAGGCCCTGGGGGTGTGAGTGGTGAATTCCGTGTCAGTTCATACCCAGGAGGACGGGGCTGGGGCTTGTGGCAACAGAAGGAAATCGGTTCGTTATTCGCACAAGTTTGAGGACAATCTGTTCTTGTGACATGACGTCATTGGAAACACCGGCTGTTACCAACAAGGCTTTGACTGGAAAGTGTAGTTGAGACAGAGGCACCCACACGGCTTTAGGGAGCGAGGGTTGACTTTACGGACCCGACAGAGCCCTTGGAAGACACTGGCCTGGTACCTTGCTTCCGGGGTTCCCGGGAGCCTGACCAGGTGAATGAGGGAGGTCGCTGCCCGACAGGCTCAGGAACCTCGGCAGGTCTTGGGGGCCTCAGGAAGGGAGGGAACTCCAAGCTGCAGACGGTGTTGCAGGCGAGTCTGCTGGCGGGTGAGCATCTGGTGGGGCTCTTGGCCTTGAACGGCTGTTAAAGGCTCCATCTGAAATTCCTTAGGAGAAGCGTGCCGGGGGGCGGGGGCTCGGGCTCGGGCTCGGGCGGTTAAGCCTCGGACTTCGGCTCCGGTCATGATCTCAGGGTGAGTTCGAGCCCCGCGCCAGGCTCTCTGCTTTCAGCACAGGGTCCGCTGCAGATCCTCTGTCTCTCCCTGCACCTCCCCTTTTCACTCGCTCCCCAAAATGAAGCCATTAAAGAAACTTTTAACTGAAGTTCTTTAGGAGAAGCCCCAGCAGAGTTAAGGGAGCCTAGACGACCCGTCGCTGTTCTTGCCGCACTTATGTGAACGATTAGACCGAGTTTGGGAGGACTGTACTGTTCGACCTCTGCTAGAAAGGAGGGTGAACTAGCTCGGGGGGGGGGGGGGGCAGAACACGGCCTCGGCAGCACCCCTGGATGCCGGCCCCGGAAGTTCAGTGCTCTGCTCGCCTGCAGAACCACTCTGGTGTCCCCGTGGCCCGCGTTCGGCCCGGCTGCTTGCACGCTTCGCGCCGGACTTTGAAAACCACCCCCCCCACCCCCCCCAGGCAGGGCCACCTCCCGGGAGGAAGCCACTGTTACCCGGCCTCCCCTTGCTATGAAACGTGCAAGGAGACCGAGCCTGTGCCTGGGGCTTCCAGAATCATGGCTCTCTGAGCACGGGGGTGTCTGAGGCCGGGTGCGGGGCGCACAGGCCCCTGTGCGGCAGGAAGGCCGGGGCAGTCGCCCCCTCGGCAGTGAGGAGTGGAGAAAAGCTGGGGCGGGGCCGGCTCGTCACCAGCGGCCACTGCGTTGCTGAGGGCAGAGCCCACAGCCGTGCGGTCTGCACGACCCTGGCCGCCGTCACTGGCCTCGAAGTGCCAGCGGCAGGGCGAGCCCCCCACGTGGCACCGAAGCGCACGAGGACCCCGCTAGGTGCGCCGAGAGGGACTCCCGCCAGCATAGCCGGGCGGGCTCATGTGACCGTCCTCTCTGCTGCGGTGGCTCGGGAGGCCAACCTCGGGCTGTGGGGTCCCCGGGACGAACTCCCTCCCTCCGCCCGCCCCCCTCCTGTCCTCCCGCCGGCCGCGACCTCCCTACCGGGCCCCCCCCGCGGGGAGTTACCCCAGTAAGTGGCTGGCTTTGCCGTTTGCTATGAAGGTAGGAGGACACCTTACCAACCCTCCCCCACCTAAAGGGACCACGGGGGCCCCGGGGGCCTTTTTAGGATGGAAAAAACACGGCCGGCTTTGTCGGCCCCGGAGAGGGAGGCAGGCAGAGGAAACGCTGATGCGGGGCAAGGGGAGGCGCGATGATAGCACATCCTCGAAGGAGCGGGTGTGTCCGGCGCGCAGGTGGGCGGGAGCAGGTGTGGCAGCAGATGCAGCAGCAGGGAGTCCGGGGACCCCAGTGACAGGGGAGGGGGCTGCACGTGGCCGTGGCCAACCCCAGGCTGCTGGAGAAGCAGGGCAGCAGTGGCAGGGCCGGCGGGGGTGGGGGGTGGAGAGGGGCAGGCACCGGGCCCTCCAGGAGGGGCAGGGTGCAGACTGGGGACACGCAGCGTTGACCGCGGGTCAGCGTGTCAGCGAGGTGGGTCGTGGGCTTGCCTGGGACAGACAAGTAGGGAATGCTCGGAACGGGTGTTTCTGCCACGTGTTGAAGCGGAGGGTCCCGAGGTCCCCACCTGGCCCACTCCACCCAGACGGACCAGAGGGGGGCAGACCGCACAGCGCAGCCCCTGCCGTTCCCGTGGGCGCCGTCCCTTCGGCATCGCACACACGTGCGCTCCTGGACATGGCACGGGAGCCGGGCTCAACCTATCCCGATGTGCATCCCTTAGGTTCCCAGAGGTGTAGACAGCCAGGGTTTTTGCCAGCACTACTGTGGAAAGGGTGCCCCTTCCAAGGGGGTGAGGTGGACACCTAAACCTAGACCCTCTGGCCCTCTCTGTCCCCCCAGGAGGCCCATCAACACCAGCGAAGAAAGCAGACAAGACAACAGAGACACCCCCCCCCCCCCAATATCCTCTTGTCGACTAGGCTCCAGATGCCTTCTCACCTGGCACTGGCCCAAGTCCCCAGACGAAGCCCCGGATGTGTCTACAGGACAGTTCACCTGGCAGAGGTTCTGGGCCTAGGTGCGGCGCGGACCCAGACCAGGCGAATGAGTGACATTTAACACTCAATCTGGGAACCACTGCCCGGGATGAGTGAACAAGCCAAGCCAGAACCCTTTTGGCCGGAACGAATTTGAGCAGATGTTCCGTCCGTGGCGGCAGAGTCTTCGGGCTTGGGTGAGCGTCTCTTGGCCACTGTAACTTCTCTAGACTGAAATCCTGAAGAATCGGTAAAGACCTGAAACCTTTGAGATCATGTAAAAGCTGCTATGGATGACGCTTTAATGACTTAACAGCTACTGGCCAGCACTACAAACCCACACATAAATACCCCAAACCAATCTGTCACAGCTGCAGGGTTAGCCGTCCTCACACCCCTTTGAACCGGGACAGCGTCTAACGCAACTTCTGCAACGGCATCTTGTCTCCGGCAGCTTTCCGAACGCTCGCAAGGCAGGCCCTGTTCCTTTCCCTCTCATGTTCACAGGGTTAAGGAAGCAGGTTAAGGAACCTGGGCTAATAGCCAAGATCAGTGTTAACAATAGCTACGTAGTTATTAGCTACAACTAAAAGGAAAATAAGATGGTTTTCGTTCATGTTAATAAGGCATTTATTTGAAAAGACAAGTATAACATGCTCAGACGAGTTTATGTACGATCGCTAACATTCACACCCGTTACGTTTACAAGCAACATTTAGAAGTGAGTTCCGTTCGTTAAGTGCAGAATTTCCTGGCAATTCCTACAGATACGTAAACGTGAACAGCTACGATTATCAACTCAACACCACCCTTCTTGGTCTGCACTTCTGAGCTACGGCTCCCATTCTTGGGTTGCAAACTCACAGATGGCAGCCGTAGACCCTCAAGTTCAAGTGATGCGGATTTCGGTGGGTTTTGTTTTGTTTTTTTTTTTTTAACATTTATTTTTGAGAGAGAGAGACAGAGCATGAATGGGGAAGGTCAGAGAGAGAGAGGGAGACACAGAATCGGAAACAGGCTCCAGGCTCTTAGCTGTCAGCACAGAGCCCGACGCGGGGCTCGAACTCATGGACCTTCGCTTCTGTAAATGGATCACAGCCCTTTGACGGAGTGAACTCTCCCCGTTTAAAAAAAAATACAGTAAATGAATGAAAATGCAGATGCTTTCAGTAAAAACAAACTGTTCCTGAACAGGGTAACAATCCAATTTTATTCTATAACAAGCAGAATAATGTCTCAGTTGCAAAACAACTCGTAATGTTAATATAGATTACTGACCTCTTAAGAGTCTTAAAATGTTTCTTTGGACAGAAATTTAAAACTTTTCAACCATCTTCTTTTAACCCCTATACCACCTAGCCCCAAAATGAAATAAAAAATCAGCCTACTTCTCCACAGAGTCTCATACAGTTCCCACACCTTGTACACGTTATTTAATGGCAGCTTTCATCTCTAAAATAGATCAGATACCCAAATAAAACCCCACCTTACAGTTCTAGTGAGCTTCCTTAAATGAAAATATTTCAAAAAGAAGATAATTAACGTAAGGCCTACAAAGAAGGACTTGCTCACTCCTGGAAGTACTTTTGAGTAAATCCCCACTTTTCAAATAGTCTAAAAGTGTGTTTATAATACAAAGCACCTTATCCATAGCTTTTCTCCAAAACAAAAATCCTCACACTGTAGCTGAGGAAACAAACAAGAGAAAATATAAAATTTGAATTTTTACCTATAAGCCAGTCAAGTAGCAATGCTAGAAATAAGACTCCAGACCTAATTCCTTCCCCAAGTTTCATCTAGAAAGGTAACAGCTAAAAGAAATAAAAAGCTTAAGAAAAGCCCGACGTTACATTCCCAACACAGAAACCGCTGTGTGTCGTCCTCTGGTGGAGGTCAGAGGTAGTACAGGCGGTTGGACAGCGACAGGTTGGGCTCCCTGTGAATGCTCTGGCCCACGAGGAAAGCCAGTTTGTGGGCGTACTGACAAGGAGCCGGGACCCGGATGACGCCCTTTGGAGGAAGAAACACAGGGCCCGTTACTCTAAATCTGGTGTGCATTACACGTGTCGGTGTCAACTATAAAAGGCCTTTAAAAACCCAGCAACTGCTTTCCGAGTCTCGCCGAAGTGAACGAACACACTTACCGGCCAGTTGTAATAGATGTGACACAGCTTGTACGTCAGCCTCTGTATGTGGTCCGGCTTCAGGCCGCTGTTGTCGTAGATGACATTGTAGTGTGTGGGCGAGACGCTGCCGCTTCTCACCGCCTGGCTCACGATAAAAAAGTCATACCTGCAAGGACAGCAGAAAAACCACACGGACGTGAGGCGAACGAGAGCCGAAGCGGACGGCGAAGGGATCCCGCGCACCGACGTGACCTCCTCGTTCAAGACAGAGCGGGCCTCCTGAAGTCAGAGACTGCGGTTCGCGGACCATCTCGGAGTGCTTATGTGCGAAGGATGTTCAAGCTGCCACTACTGCGTGTATCTGAGATCTCGGTCACTGACGCCTCGGGACCCTCGGCACCCGACGGGGCTGCTTCCACGGCGGTGGACACGGGAGCTCAGGGGAGGACGGAGCCGTAACACGGGCCCGGAGAGGCAGCGACGGTGGGGGTGAGTGGAGGAGGTCTCGCTTCGGGCTCTGCGGTTTCCAAAATCTGCTTTCACCCCAGGACCTTTCCCCCTCTTGCTGTTCCCAGTGCTACTTAACAAAAATACACTTAATGTTACTCGTCAAGGATAAAAAACAAATTTTAGACTAGAGCGTCCAAGGACATAAGCACAATTCGTTCAGGACCCAAACGGTAAAGCAAAACCAAGGAGTGCAGCATTAAAGGGACAAGACGGACAACAAAACGTCAATCCAGAGAGGCTGTTACCAGACTTGAAGTGGATTACGTGTGCAACTTGCTAGGTTCACTGAAAACTACAGAAATTATAAAAATCAGGACTGATCTGTAACACTGTAGTGTTTTAGAAGAATGAGGGTTTCAGTGACAAATAACCTGCCCCAAAGAACAGAGAATTCACACCAGAGCTGGAGTCAAAATCTCAGTTCCCAACACAGGCAAGTCACCGTCCAAAGTGCTGGCGGCTGACACCGACTCTGGTCTAGTCCTTAAAAGTGGACCTCTCCAGGGGCGCCTGGGGGGCTCAGTCGGTTGAGCATCTGACTCTCGATTTCAGCTCAGGTCGTGATCTCACAGTTCGTGAGCTCAAGCCCCAGGCCGGGCTCTATGCTGACAGTGCAGAGCCTGCTTGGGATTCTCTCCCTCCCTCCCGTCCTCCCGTCCTCCCTCTCAAAATAAACAAACGTTTTTAAAAGTGGACTTCTCCAGGTATGTCAACAGCATCATCAGCTAAATTTTCAACAGCATCTAATAAAAAGTAATGAAATGTTTTCATACTTCTTAATTCAACTTGGATTTTACCCAATTTGTTTACATCGGTTGTCTTCGGGTCCGTGTTACCCCCTGAGCTCTGGTTACCGCAGCAGGAATACCGTTACTAGGAAGTACCATGGGGTCATTCTGAATGGCTAAGGGATCCTGCGGGAAAGGAACTTAAGTTAGCATCTTAGCTATTCCGTCTTCCTCAGCTGACTCCCCCCCCAGTAGCAGAATCCTACGGAAGCACTGCCACGATCCAAGGCCACGCACTCACGGTCGCTTGACAGAACTGAAACCTGTGTGATCGTTTATCCACACAAAGTTAGCAGAAGAAACCCTCCTGTGCCCGCGGTTTATACAGGAGCAGCACACTAACAGCTTCGCACCTAGGCCTGCGCTTGATTCTGGTTAAATCTACCTTTGGAATTTAAATTTGGTTAAATTTATTTTTGAGGGAGACAGAGCAAGTGGGGGAGAGGGAGAATCCCAAGCAGGCTCCACGCTGTCAGCACAGAGAGAGCCCAATGTGGGGCTGGAACTGACAAGCCGTGAGATCATGACCTGAGCCGAAACCAAGAGTCACCGCTTAACTGACGGAGCCACCCGGGCGCCCCAGATCGGCCTTTTGAAAAAGCGCCAATACGATGAAACAGAACAGTCCCAACAGCGTGCTTTCCCGAGGAGGGGCTAACCTGGGCCGAGGGAGGACCTCCCACTACCCACAGGACCTACGGGCCGGGCGCCCAGCCGCACACAGGGCTTTCCCAGGGGCCAGCGGGCTTCAGCACTGGACAGCGGAACACTGTGCGCTGATCTCATTACCACGGGCCCCTCAGGTCCTACTTACTAGCTTATTTTCCTACGGCAAAGTGTAGCCCAGGTTGCATAAAAATGTTTACTCAGAAGCCACTTTTCTTACCTGTGCTTGTGTTTCAGATGAAACGTTTTGGCCTCTGGGTAATTAAAAGCATTACAGACCTAAAAATTTTTTACTGAGAAAACAATCTGGATGAAGATACAGATGTGAAAGAAAAGACAAAAGCAATCTACAGCAGCAGTTCTAACCTCTCTAGATCATTAGTGCCACAGACAAGAACCGTCTTCCCCCAAAGAAAAACTGCACAGAAACCTGTTGACCATTTCAGACGCAAATAAATCGTGGGCTTTAGTAACACTATTGGATCAAACTAATCGGGGACTTTAGGATTCATAAGAAACAGAAGAAAAAGTAACAGGCGCCTGGGTGGCTCAGTCGGTTAAGCGTCTGACTCTTGATTTAGGCTCCGGTCCTGACCTTTTGGTTCATGAGTTCCAGCCCCGTGTTGGGCTCCGTGCTGACTGTGGAGCCTGCTTGGATTCTCTCCCTCCCTCCCTCTCTGCCCCTCCCCTGCTCGCTCACATGTGAGCTGCTCTCAAATGAATTAAAAAAAAAACATAAAAGTAAACAAGTTAAAGTGGATAAAGCAGAAAACAATGTTCAGCAAACACTACACAACTTACCACTCTGGTCTGGTAACTTCCACATCAATAACTGTTCCAGGAAGTGGGTTTTGAAGCCTTCCTCCAGACTGAGCAAAAAATCGGGCGTTCACTCGTTTTTTCACCACAATTACTGTTAGTCTTGGGCTTAAAACACGACGACGACGATGATGATGATGATGATGATGATGCAGATGCGGATGAATGTAACGACACCGAGTTAGCCACGCTCTCAATCAACAACCCACTCATGTGGCTCTAACCAGAACCCCACCCCCCCCAGGGCAGGGCACCGATCCAGGGTGTGAGGGGACAGCGTGCACGTGCCCGGTGTCTAATCAACAGGTAAGCACGTCATCTGCCTACCACACTGAAACACTAAATTCGGCACACAGTTCGGAGCCTCTTCTACGTGGAAAATAGGACCTCGAATCTAAAATCCCTGCTAGGGGGGCTGGTGCGAGCAGTGTCCGAGTGCAGCCTAGCATTACCAGTTCACGAGGAATCAGGGGTCCCTGTCTCCGTCTCCCTCCCGGGGCCCAATCACCCCTCAGCCCACCCCACGGCAGCAGAGAATGTGCCCTCTGCGTCTCCCCCAGTGAGACTCTCTGCTTGGTTTTCCCGCACCAGGACGGAGTCCCTCTCCCCGAGCGTCCGGCTCTGCATCCGAGGAGGTGTGCTGGCCCCTAACCTGGCCCTGGCTCCCCGCAGGGCAGCCCTTCAAGGGCAGCACGTGCGGCTCGACTACTTTCGCACCTCCTCTACCACCTCCAAGGCCCACGTCAAATCCAGCGTTTGAAACACGGAATACGTGAACTGGTGCACGGAAGGCGCTCGGGACCCTGCTGGCATGGGATGGACGTTTGATAAACAGGACGGTTACCGATGCCTCGGTTTCCCCTGTGCCCTTTTCCCAACCAGAGCACTGGCTCCTGAAGAGCCTCAGTACACTGGATTGCAAACTTTGGGATGCCACGGGCTTTACGTGCAGTGGGATCTGGAACGTTTGGCTTGGGAAGGTGGTCCAGAGTACGCTGTTGGGCAAATGGTCAAAGAGACCCCGAACTGGGAACTTCTGTTCCGTGGTAAACCTAACTTCACTCCTTCCTGGTAGCAGTAACCAAACAGACAAGGGGCAGGGAGGTGATGTCACTTCAATAAACAGAAGGTATTTTCAGAGACACCACCCTGCTGCCCAGTTACTGCGGCTCTGGATAGAACAAAGCCAGTCCCAGGAAGCTAAGGCAGGTGGGTTCCGGCCCTCTGACATCACAGGAAGCGATTCAGCAAATGTCACAAAACAAAGTCGTAAGGATGAGGTGACATTCTGATTTGTTCTTCTGCCAAATGTTCTAAATGAGCTAATCCATTATGCATTTTTATAAAGTTAACACCACCATTTCAATCAAAACACAAATACTGTGATTCTAAGAGTAATTACGGATATTTACATCCACACCGCATCTCTTCAAAGTGAGGAACGATTCTCGGGTATTTACTTCACACACGAGTTCTCCACCATTTATGGAGTGCGTATCGGGTACCGTGTCAAGCACTCTCCTTTATTCCTTCTGACGACCCTGGCTGGTCGCCTCCCCATTTCCCAGATGCAGCAGGTGAAGCTGGGCGGAACCTGGCCCTGCTCCTGAGACACCCTGCGCTCGGTCACCTCTCCCCGCAGCCACCACGTCCTGGCACAACTCACAACGTGGCTCCAGTCCCGTGGCAGCCGGTCAGGCTCGTGCGGCCTCGGCGTGAAGTCCCCTCCCCCACACCCGTCTAGCCCATCCCCGGAGCGGGAGCCGGCAGGCCCCCCCCCCCCCCCACCCCGGCAGCCACCCTGGGCATGACCCCGCCCCGGGCAGGACCCGGTTCACCGACTCCCCTCACTCGGGCTCCAGGCTCCTCTTCGAGAGCAACTTCTGCTGCTCCTTCTGGGACCCAAGCCCACAGGACTTGAAAGACTCCCAGCAGCAGAGCCCCAGGCCCCACACGGCCACAGGGTGTGTCCCCAAATCCCAAACAACATCCAGCTCGAGGCCGTGAGATCAACTTGCACCGTTACGTCTCCTCCTTACTTCCCGGAAATTTCCTTTCCCCTCCGTGTGAGAAAAAGGCAACGGGGCTAGAGCAGGGACCTGAAAAGGAGACCAGCAGGCAGCCGCCTCTCCGCGCCTTCCTCCGCCCACCCCGCCCCCCCGACCCTGTCCGTGCGGACGGAGCACTGAACTCAGAGAAACACATCCAGCAAGGCTCACAACGTTTCGAAGACCGAAAGCCAATACCGTTCTTTTAGTGAGAAAACGCAAGCATTAAGGTTTTTAAAGGAGACAGAAAAGAACATTAACATCCACTTCCAAAATATCGGAAGATGCTGATTAGCATTTTACTCTGAAAAACCTCCCTGACTTGCTCTGAGAGCTTACTAATAAACTCACTCTAAGAAATGGGTGCCATCAACACCGAGAAGCTAAAAAGCCGTGACTGTACAGACACAAAAGGCTGACCCAGAAGTAGCCTCCACTCCAGCGAAGCAAGCGGCTCCGGGTGCCCAGCCCACAGGTGCCCAGCGCCACCACAAGCCCAGGTGCACTCAAGGGCTCTCCGACGCCCTCCTTTCTGCAACGGTACCAACTGCTGGCTGAACGCACAAACAGGCCTCTCGGAACTTCTGGGGCTCCTCAGACACGGACTCCGCCGGCCGTCATTCTGCACCAGCGAGCCCCTGACGCAACGGTCCCGGACGGACGTCAGCTTGCTCGCCACCCGACAGACTAGCAAAACGTAACTCCTCCAAAGGGCCGTGTGGAGACGGCGCGGTCTCACCGCCGCGGGGGAGCGGAGGAAGGCAGAGACCGGCACGGTCTGCAAGGGCACAGGCGGGGTGCTCGGGGAGGACCAGTGTGTCCCTCGCACGCGCACGCCATCCCCACGGACGGAGTAAAGACGTCGGTGCCAGTCGGGTTCACAAAGAAGCATTCGCTGCGTAAAGCAACCGAGAGAGAGCACACGAAGACCGTTGGGAACCTATTCTAGTAACCGCTTCCGCAGATGCCCGCAGACGTCTCGGAACCCTCAGATCCTGCGCCACGGCCCCAGGCGAGAAGGCCGAAGGCAGACCGCTGGCAGAGGTGTCTTCACGCATCCTCCCTGAAGGAAGGGGGCCTCCACACCTCCAGCCTCGCCCCCGGGGAAGGCTCCCCGAGCGCCTCCCGCCCCTTCCGCGACCTCACCCGCCCCCCCACACCTGAGGTTAAGGGCTCCCTCACGCGGCATCCCGCCACACGGACCTCGCAGCTGAAGAGCCGCGACCGCACGGACACAAAAGGCTCTCCGACACACACGCTTACTTGTAGCCTCTCCCGACAGACTTGAGGCAGTCCAGGAACTGCGGCACCTCGTAGTTCACCAGGGTTTTGAGCTGGCCGTCGCCGACGCCGTCCCGGTACACGACGATCCGGCTGGGCATGTACTCGTTACAGCTGTTCCAAGCCCTCAGGGCAGCTGCGGGAAAGCCAGCACCGCGCCACGTAACCCTGGGGTCACCTCTCGAAGGGCCACGTCAGGGACCAGGGTGAAAAGGCGACAGGAGACCGACCTTGGAGGCAGACTTTGAGACCGTCCACCAGCTCTTGTCCTCGATCTTGAAAGACGCAGCGAGAGAACCAGCTGTTGCGAGAGAAGAGAGAAACCGCGACCGGACCGCGGTGAGAACGCCCTTGCCCGCAGGCGGTTCCTTTCACAGCACCGCCTCCCTCCCGGCAGCTCGTCTTTCGCCCCTTTAAAGAGGTCCCCTGGCATGTCGGGTGCTTTGCGAAACCCTGGACGGCAATGACAAGCCACTTACAACGCGACAGACCAAGCTTGCTTTCGTCACAGATCAACACGATTCCCCTGCTGAGGCGAAAGTGAAATTGGAACCAGGAGACCCAGAGACACCTCCTCCCTCCCTCACACACACCCCCCTCTCGCTCTGCTCTTCGGGAGACATTCATTACAGATTGCACTCTTTTAAAAAGATAAAATACCTTGAAATATGCCGTTACTAAAGCTCACACATCAACATTCCCTCAATTTTCATCCTTTCCTATTCTTGGCAATGCTTAGTTCTAAGAAAAGCACTGAAAAGCAGTTTCACTCCATCACAACACAAGTGACTGGGTAAACTGAAGAAACGGGTTTTCCAAAATAAAGTCAACACAAAAACTTTAAGGTACGTTTCAGCGGTCAATAAAAATGATGAGAGACCTTTTCAGAGACGGCCGCATTTAAGGAGATCCGCTCCCCACCCCCCCACAGAAATCACCTATAAAACAGCCGGAAATGTGATCCGACCAGTACAGATTAAGGGCCAGGGGACAAAGTCGCAAATGGCCAGGTAGCTGTTATTCTACTTCCCTGACTTTCTTGATTATCGAATTCAGAGAAGTCAATAGGTTCAAGAGAACCTCGCAGACCCCCCCAGAAGTCGGCCCTGCACGCACACCTCTCCTGCGGTGTCCACAGCCAACCGCCCGTCACCTGACCGCACTGACCGGGTCATCCCTTCGTTGATGCTCGCAACAAATCCTGCAATTGACCTCCGTCCAGCTGTGGTGTCATGGTAACAATCGATGCCAACGATCATCGCCAGCTTCAGCTGTAACAAAAACCCTGTGCTTTTAGATAAACGGAATACCAGCGGTGGTTACAAAGTCCCTTTTTGGTAAACAAAACATTTAAGCACCAATTACATCAATCAAACTTACGGGCATATCGACCCTCCAGAGCTCCCCTCCCATCTTGCAGTTCATCTGCAGGGCGATCTTGGTCGCAATGGCCATGACTGTCTGCTGCTTGCCCAGGGTCCGGGCTACCACACACTGACTTGGAGTAGGGCAATCTGTACACAAGTATTTTTTTATAGCATCGTATTTGTCTTTCCGATTACTCGACAACAGACAAACAACCTGAAAACCAAAAAACGTTCTCGTCACAGAGGATTAGGAAAGTGACGATCAAGTTCAGGGGAGAGAAGAGAGAACCAAGCCCACCCGCCACATCTCCACCATGAGCTAACTGGCGTGACGTTAGCTGATACGGTCTCATTCCCTTCAACCCAGTGACAGACACTCACAGAGGAAAGAAACCACGTGGAGCAAACAACTCAAAATTGAAGGCCAAGAAAACCTGCGAACCTACTTAAACACGCTCTATTGCCAGCCTGGAGTACTTTAGGGATAAAGAATAGGGCAAAATAAGTTAGTGGTAACCTACAGGTGCGCAAAAAATTTTCGAGAGACAGAGAGAGCACAGGTGGGGGATGGGCAGAGAGAGAGGAGGAGGAGACATAGAACCCAAAGCAGGCTCCAGGCTCCGAGCTGTCAGCACAGAGCCCGACGCGAGGCTTGAACCCACGAACCGCAAGACCATGACCTGGGCCGAAGTCAGACATTTAACTGACTGAGCCACCCAGGCGCGCCATGGCTTTGAAACTTTTAAAGCTCTGGCTTGAGAACCTGATCACCCTATGAAATTTCTCAGGAAGTCCATGGACAATTCTGGGGACAAAATGGAGTGCCCAATCTAAATATGTCCCGGCCAGAAATGGGACGAGGTTAGTCAAAGGGCACAAACTTGCAGTTATAAATTAAGTTCTGGGGATCTGATGTACGGTGCAGGTGACCAGGTAACAAGGCTGTGTTATGCACCTGAAAGGTACTACAGACTAGATCTTCAAAAAAACAAAACTGTAAGTGAGGTGACAGAGGAGAGAAATCGCCCTGTTGGGATGATCAAGTGATCACACTGTGCACGTTATGCCTTAACCCTGTCGTGATAATCGTTTCTGCAACATACACGCACGTCCAACGACCACACCGTACACCCTACACTTTCAACTTACGCTGTTCTGTGTCCACTGTGTCTTAGCAACACTGGAAATAAAACAACCAGTCCCTGCCCAATCCGAGTTTGCGTTCTAGAATTGAACACAGATCTTTAACTCACTGTGTTTTCCTAATTTATAGTCCCCGATTCTTCTCTTTTCTCTAGTCCCCAACCAAATCACTTTGCTTTCCTAGGTGTCTCTGTTATTCCCGACAACGTAATAGTAATCTGCCTGCGGCACTTAAGTAGGAGATGAAGGGCTGGAAAAGGGAAGAGATTAGTTGAAGCCAATTCACTTCTTAGGCTTAAAGCAACATACATATGTTGTTTACCATCACACTGGTCTCTGCCACCACCCTAGCCGTACCTGTACGCATGCTCACCAACTAAGTACTGATTTTTACTTTTGTGCCTTTTCCCCACAAAATTTTCTACAATCAAAGCCTTTTGTCTTAATATAATTTACTGTCAAATTAGCTAATATACAGTGTGTACAGGGTGCTCTCGGTTTTGGGGGTAGATTCCCATGGTTCATGGCTTCCATACATCACCCAGTGCTCCCCACCGGTGCCCTCCTCGGTGCCCATCCCCCATTTTCCCCTCTCCCCCACCCCCCCCACCCACCCTCAGTTTATGCTGTGTTTAAGTGTCTCTTACGGTTTGCCTCCTTCCCTCTCTGTTTGTAACTAGTTTTTCCCCTCCCCTCACCCATGGTCTTCTGTTAAGTTTCTCAAGATCCACGTATGAATGGATATTGGGCTTTCTCTGACTGACTTATCTCACTTAGCACAATACCCTCCATTTCCACCCATGTTGCTGCAAATGGCCAGATCTCATTCTTTCTCATTGCCAAGTAGGATTCCATTGTCTGTATAAACCACAATTTCTTTATCCATTCATCAGCTGATGGACATTTGGGCTCTTTCCATAATTTGGCTCTTGTTGAGAGTGCTGCTCTAAACATTGGGGTACAAGTGCCCCTCTGCTTCAGCACTCCCGTATCCCTTGGGTACATTCCTAGCAGCGCTATTGCTGGGTCATAAGGTAGGTCTATTTTTAATTTTCTGAGGAACCTCCACACTGTTTTCCAGAGCGGCTGCACCAGTTTGCATTCCCACCAACAGTGCAAGAAGTTTCCCGTTTCTCCACATCCTCACCAGCATCTGTTGTTTCCTGAGTTGTTAACTGTGGCCATTCTAACCAGTGTGGGTTGGTATCTCAGTGTGGTTTTGATCTGCATTTCCCTGATGATGAGTAACACTGAGCATCTTTTCATGTGTCTGTTGGCCATCTGGATGTCTTCTTTGGAAAAGTGTCCGTTCATGTCTTCTGCCCATTTCTTCACTGGATTATTTGTTTCACGGGTGTTGAGTTTGGTTAAGTTCTTTACCAATTTTGGAGACTAACCCTTCATCCGATATGTCATTTGCAAATACCTTTTTCCATTCCGTTGGTTGCCTTTTAGTTTTGTTGACTGTTTCCTCTGCAGCGCAGAAGCTTTTAGTCTTGATGAGGTCCCAATAGTTCATTTTTGCTTTTGTTTCCTTTGCCTCTGGAGACATGCTGCGTAAGAAGTTGCCGTGGTCCAGGTCAAAGAGGTTTTTGCCTGCTTTCTCCAACTGTAGGATTTTGATGGCTCCCTGTCACATGTTTAGGTCTTTCATCCATTTTGAGTTTATTTTTGTGGATGGTGTAAGAGAGTGGTCCAGGGTCATTTTTCTGCATGTTGCTGTCCAGTTCTCCCAGAACCATTTGCTGAAGAGAGGGTCTTTTTTCCACTGGATGCTCTTTCCTGCTTTGTCAGTGATCCAAGAACCATAAAATACCTAGGAGTAAACCTAACGAAAAGATGTAAAAGGTCTGTGTGCTGAAAACTATAGAAAACTTATAAAGGAAATTGAAGAAGACACAAAGAAACAAGAAGACATTCCATGCTCAGGGACTAGAAAAAGAAATAGTGTTAAAATGCCAATACCACCCCAAGTAATCTACACATCCAATGCAATCCCAATCCAAATTGCACCAGCATTCTTCTCGAATTTCTTAGAGCCACGAAAGACCCTGAATAGCCAAAGTAATACTGAAGAAGAAAACCAAAGCGGGAGGCATCACAATCCCAGACTCCAGCCTCTACTACAAAGCTGTCATCGTCAAGACAGTATGGCGCTGGCACAAGAAGAGGCACATAGAACCAATGGAATAGAACAGAGAACCCGGAGTGGGACCCATACAGTTAAAGCCTTCGAATCCAAATAAATTCGAGATGGCTCTGTTCCCCCAGCCCTTCCTTGCGCACAGCAACGCCAGCATCACCAGGGCCACTTCATGAAGGCGAGACCTCTGTCGTGTGGCTACTTTATGACCCTAACTACGACATTTCAAACTCTAACACTAAGATGTACAAATGCCATTTTTGAAACCAGTCACTCCAGGACACCCACCTACGTATCTGTGCGCTACTTACTATCTGGGTATCTGATGTGACCTTCTGCTGTAGGACTCTCAGGTAAGCTTCAGTTCTGTCATCCACTTCAATCCTGGAATGGAAACCCGGTATCCAACATTCAGAAAAAGCAACGAAAAACGTGCCAACATAAACAGTTTCCTATAGATTATAACATACGACACGTTCCGTATGAGATACGAAATAAACCACCGAGAGTGGTCATTCAGGCAAAGGTCGTTCTACCACAAACAGCAGAGATAATTTGAGACGAGACTGCCTGCTCTCCCGCCCCTTCTTTGTTACTCAAATACAGTTCCGCATCCACGTTACAGGGGACTGGAGCAGATCTTTAAACTCCCGTCATCTAGAACGTTTCCAACACTTTCATCGCTTCTGCGTTCCCACGCCCTCCAAATGACTACTCATCAATCTTTAAGAGTAGAAATGACTTGACAGACTTACATTATTGCTTTTTTCATTTGTATGCCCATGGCTGGTGTAACTTTAAATAGATTCTGTATCAACGAATTGGCGGCTTCGTAATTCCTTCGAGTATAGATCAACAGCCAGTTATCTAGTGGCTTAACGCTAATTAACGGCGCACCTCTGGTTTCTTTTGACCAATCTGCAAACTGTGGATTGTAATCAAACTAGAAGAAAGTTCAGAGACACTGTGAACTCCACGGAATGCTCTCGGTGACAAAGCCAACAAGTCTGTAACAATTCTTCTCGTGGCCCATCCCGAACCTTACAGAACTTCTTGTACTTTCGACTGTGGTGACAGACAAAATGGCCTCGGTGGAGGAGAAAGGGACACGGAGGTATCCACAGACGATGGGGTCCCATCCCACCAGGCACTCCCGCCCCGCCGCCTCCCGTACCCGCCTTCCTCTGCTGAGATACCGCGAGGACGCGAGGTACTTCCCTCGTGATAAAGACCCAAGAGAAACAAGGCTCTGAGAGGGAGCAACTGGCTGAGGTGTCAGTACCAAAAGCGAGCGGTGACCATGTGTGACAGCAAGACAGAGGGCTCACAGGCCAGAAGCTCAGTGACCTGGTGCTACTTTCCCCCTAGAGGAAAACCACCCAGTGCTCTCTGCGCGTCCTCCCCACCTCCCGACAACCTTTATGTGGGGGCGGATGCTTTTACCGTTTCCACGGGGGTGATAAAAACAACCGCTGTTAAAATACGAAACTACTTCATCGGGCTGTTATTCGCAGACCATTTACGAGGTGGGAGGGCATCATTTTCTATAAAAGGGTTTTTCAAGTTCTAGCACTTGTGGGTTTCAATTACACACCAGAGTGTTTTCAGAATGCTTGCTTCCCTTTCCTGAGCATAAAGCATAAAAGGCATCGCAACACTTAACATGTTTCTCTACAAACAAGTCATCCAGGCAAAGACGAGGCCAAATAGACTGGAAGTTTCCTGGATAAAAAAATCACTTCGGCGGCAGACATCACGCCAACCCAATACCTTAGCTCAACGACTTGTGTCACGAGGGAAAGTAAAGCCGGCTTTCAGTGAAGTCTCACCGATGACCCAGCCCCAGGCACCTCCTTGCTCCTGGGAGGCGGTGAAGCGAGGGGAGGGGCGAAGGGAAGGGAGGGGAGGGGAGGAGTGGGCACAGCAGCAGACTGGCGTGGGACTTTATCACGAGTCACACCCGCATCTGACGTGATTGACAACTTTAAGAACCGCCTTACTGTTTTTCCACCTTGGTGAATCTTTTCTGCTTGCAAAATTCTTCCTGAGAAGGACAGTAAGTTGGAGTCAAAGCTCAAACCCCAGTCTCGAAGCTCCCTCTGAACGTTATCATCTCTGTAAATTTAACATATTTACGTACCACTCAACAGAAGGAAACGGCAGGAACAGACACAGGCAAACGGACCCACTCCGACCTACAGCGCGCGTTCCCGTGTCTCCCGGGACCGGAAGCCTCGCAGCGCCAGGAAACACGCAAGGTGCCGGCCGCTGCTCCCTCCCCGCAGCCCTGGGTCCCTCCGCGATGGCCTTTCACCTGAAGTTCTGATGCCCGAACCACCTCTTCAAAGTAACCCCCTCGAGGTCGTCACCAAGACAGAACATCCGTCTGTCCAAAATGGTTCACCTTCTGCTCTACTACCTTCTTCTAACAGAAGAATGAGGCCGCGGGCTACAGAACGCGACACGCCCTGACGACAGCAGCCTCGCCTAGAAACACCAAGAGCCCGCCCCGAAGACCGCAAACGCAAAAAGGAAACCCAAACTGCGCTCTGTCGCTCCCCAAGCCCACAGAAAATAGCACAAACTGGAAGCCACGCTCCAGAGCCGTGGGGGGGACCTACTTATGAATGTAGTCAATGAGTCTTCCCACTTCGCGCTGCCTCTGTTCCGGAGTTAGTCTCGTATGGACAGCTAAGTCTTTCATCACGTTAAAATCGTTGCGCATCTTATCAGTCAGACCTTTAAACAAGACGTCGGAAGGCGCGGGTTAGTGACAAGGGTCTAGTGGGTGAACGTCTGGGGTGCAGGGTGGTGAGGACACGGGACAGGCAGCAGGAAGGGCTCCCGTGGAGGGGGAGGGGGCAGGCGTCTCGGCGAGGGTTTCAGGACTCCCCGAAGAGAACGGGGCAGCAAGCTGGGGGAGCCGGGGCGCGGCAGTACCTGTGAGATAGCAGAGCTCCGGGATGAGCATCGCGGGCCCCGGCAAGGTGCCCCCAGGGCCTCGCCTCCTCTTGGGCTGACTGACCAACACAGGCTGCTTCAGGTCCGTGATCTCTTGGTTGTATTGCTGGTCAAGAAAAGACGCCGTCACCGTTCACGGCAACACCTCTGCTAACAGGTCGGAGGACCAAGGGGTTTTTGTTCTGTGTTTTGACAACTGACGCGCACAGCAAGGCTGGTATCAGTTTCCAAGGAAGGCTAACAAGGTGCACTTTTTTTACGTTTTTATTTTTTATTTTTGAGAGAGAGAGAGCGCGTGCGCGCGCGCGCACATGCATGAGCGGGGGAGGGGCAGAGAGAGAGGGAGACACAGAATCTGACGCAGGCTCCAGGCTCTGAGCTGTCAGCCCAGAGCCCGACGTGGGGCTCGAACTCCCAGGCCGTGAGATCATGACCCGAGCCAAGGTCAGATGCTTAACTGACTGAGCCCCCAGGTGCCCCCTACAAGGTGCGTTTTTAATCCTACCAAAACGAGGTGTGATTTATGTGATCACTCATCGTTCTTTCCAAGAACTTAAGAGCCTCACTGTCCCTGACTTTATCTAAACTCTGAGTTTTAGTCACAGTTCACTTCGTTTTGTGATTTCTTGGTCTACCAACAGTAGTCTGCATACCTCTGGGTCCTCACAACAATCCCCCCAAAACTACTAGTGTTAACGGCAAGAAGCGTGGGGGAAACAAGTCTTGCTAGAACGATAAGTGTGGGGGAGGAAGAGGTTGGCATGCCAGAGAACATTTTTAATTAGGAATAGTTTTTACCAAATGTTGACACTTGGTAGAAGCTGAACTTGCCCTCAGTGAGTAGCCTTCAGATTCCCCACATCAATCGCCAGGTTTTTACAACACAAAAAGAGACAAAAATGCTGACTTCCAGGGGTTAATGGAGGCGTGCGCTGGCCTGCGGGCCTCCAGCTCGGCCCTGCAGCCTCAGAACCACGGACTGGCCTTGCATGACCTCACCAGAGTTTCCGGCCTGGTTTCCTAGAGACCTTCTTCGTGGCATCTCTCGTACCCTCTCCTGGCATCTTTTGACACCCCAGTTCATCGGGCTCTTTTTAAGAGAACCACACCTCTCTACTTGGCACACAGGACGTGAGCTTAATCAGCACGGCCGTTCCGTTGGCTCCCATCTCTTACCAACACAGTAAGAACTACTTCCTGTTCCCATCCCATGACAAGGTCCCGGCCACCCACCCTCATGAATGAAGACCTTGAATCCCAGTCTGTTCTTGACTTTGTCCTGTACCGAACTCTTCAGCAACCATTCAGGAAGAAAGCGAATTTTCCTATTTCAGGGCAGAAAACATCAGTGCTCTTATCTAACCTCTGCTCCGTGCACCTACACTACTGATTTTAGTGCTTTTTTAATTTATTTAGAGAGAGTGCACATCCGAGTGGGGGAGGGGCAGAGAGAGAGGAAGACAGAGAATCTCAGGCAGGCTCTGGGCTGTCCGTGCAGCGCCCAGTGCAGGGCTCAAACCCACCCACGAGCTGTGAGATCACGACCTGAGCCAAGACCAAGGGTCGGACACTTAACTGCCTGAGCCCCCCGGCACCCCGCACCCCTGCTCACAGCCCCCGCCCTTCTGCCTCCCGTGTCTGTTACCTGGGTGCACCCACGGGGGGGTGTGGGAGTGGAGGCAGGTGTGTCCCTATCTCACTGAGGGCTCCTTATTGCAGAACCCTGGGACCTCCTCTCTATATTCTGCTCCTTATTGCAGAACCCTGGGACCCCCTCTCTATATTCGGGGCCCGAACAGAAGCTAAAAACTGACCACGATCTTTCCTTTCAAAGGCCCTTCTCTCTCTGTGCTTCCTTAAATATGACCTTTGCTATAGAACATCCAAGCTATCACTTATCATTGAAACTGCCTCTCCACTGGGAAGTCCCAAGAATGCCTGGAATCCTTCCAACATTTCACCCTTACCCCGTTGTGATTAACTGTATAGCTAGCAGATACACCCAATGAGGCCTGGCTGTGACAGAAGTCTTCCAGAAGAAATCATCTGAGCGGAGACTGAGGCCTCAGAACACGAATGAGGCATGGAGAGCGTTCCAAGCAGGGGGAGCCCCAGGCTTAGAGGAGGCAGCCAGGGTGACAGAGGTGAGGAAGGGCAAGCAGGCCAAGGCTGCATCGCTCAGGGGCTCACTGGATACAGACCAAGTGCACTTCAATAGGCCACGGGAGCAGGGGAAACCACTTATGTGCTGTGGGTAGAAAATAACGTCCTATCTGTAGGAGTATGAAAATGGATCAGGAAGCAGGAGAAATGAAAACCGAGAGACCAGCGGAATGAGAGACAGCAGGGGCCTCCACAGGGAGGGCAGCCCCTCAGCAGGGGGAGGACTGAGGCATTTCCGGCAGGGAGATGACCAGGAGCACAGAAAGGTAAGCAGGTGGCATAGCTGTCCGCTGGCAGGAGGCTGTAACTGTCCGTCAGGCACGTGTTCGTCCACTCAAATACCTCAGTGCCTATGCGGGCACAGGGGTGGGGGGGAGGGGCACATAAACCACAAAATCCCTGCCCTTGAGGAAGTGACAGTCCCTGCAGTGACCCAGAGCAGTGCACAGGGGCCAGGTCATGGGAAAGAACATGCTCAGCGCTGGTCACGTGGAAGGAGTCTTTAAGACTTGCAAACACTGAGAACCGGAAGGCTTAGACAGGTCTGGGCTGGAGCTTGAAACTGGAGAACTGTGAACGTAGAACACTTTTAGTCTGACAACAGACGAGCCTGGAGATCACCTAGCAAGTTAAAATATAGTTAGGTCGGGGGTCGAGGCAGAGCCTCTAAGTATGCCAATGCGTAGAAGGCCACTCACGGAGAATGAGCTGCCATCTAAGACTCACGACCAGGCAGAGGAGGGGAGGACTTTCCTCTAACCTTCCTTCGGGTCTAAACCAAACTTTCCGCCGAGAACTCCTTCGTGTCTGCTGTTGACACGTACCAACTTTTCCCAACCCTGACAGGGATTACGAAACCACACAACGATGCCAACTCATTTCTCACGGTAGCCTCGAACACCCGGAAGGAATCTAGGTTAAACGTGGCCGGAGTCCTCAAGCAGTTAGAGGTTGAAAAGGGCAGTAGAGAAATCAAGCTGAGATGGCCCCTGGCCTGTTTTCATCTTGCCCAAAATGAGAACAGCTCTTAACGCGACTTCACAGAGAATCCTCTCCCTCCAGAGCGTCTGATCTTTTCATTCATAGCAGAGCAGCTCAAGGTCACACAAGAGTCGATAACCAGCAAGTAACAAGACACTTCAGGGTCACCAACCTGACGTATGATTCTGACATAAGATATAAATACAAAACAAACAGCTCATCTGCCCAGCTTTTTAGGGAAAGGAAATAATGTACTGAAAGTAGGAAAAAGAAGATAAATCTTAGCACTTCAAAACCAAGTTTTAAAATTTTAAGTGCAGAGCGTTTCACAAACACTTTTCCAGCACTTGTAACAGAGCATATGCAACCTTCTAAGGACTGAGGGGCCAGATCTGCCCCTCTCGGGACAGCAACGTTCGTGCGCGCTCCTGCATAAACACTGTGTTCTCTTCTAGTCCCAGAGGTTCTTTCTTGCCAGTGTCGTCTGTCAATTCAGCGATTACTCTGTATAAAACTAGCGCTGGAAGGTCACATAGTCAAAGGACCTAGCCTGGATGATACGAGCTGGTCTGAGGTTATCGATACGGGAGATGCAAGTTAAGAGTAACCCATAGGCAGATTCAGCTCATGCTGAAGACTCAGCCATCTTTACCCCCATCCCTGGGTGAATCTAAAAAAGTGTCCACTGTGGAATATGGGTCAGAACAGTGAACTTCTGGTGTTCACTACAGATCAGCCTGTTTGTCCTCCCCGTGCTTAAATTCAAATGTCATGTTCTGTTTGGCTGGGAAAAAGGAAACGGGCCCAAGCACTTCTCATGTGATAACGAGTTCAAGTGAACTATGCTCCGACCGCCTTAAACACGTTTCTACAGTTTTCAAAGCAATTTGTTCCATGTGTACGAGCGTTAGAAAATCCTAATGAGTAGAGTTCAGATTTCCTCGGAGGCCTAAATACCACACGTTAAGATCAGGTCCACGGCGACCCCTTACCTTCCTGTAGTACTCTAGGAAACTGACTTCAGAGCCGTCTGCTTTCTTGAAGGTGCTCTTTGGATTCTGGTCCCAGTCGATATCATCTACTCTGTATGTTTTATTGTTATACCTATGAAATGATTGAGATTTACTGGTATTTGCTTGGACGTGTAGAGATATTATTAAAAAGAACCTAAACAGAGATAGTATGTAGTCCCTACAAAATAAAATTTCAAATCGCTTAGCGATACACAATGTCCTGGGAAGAAAAGGGAAATCTTCTTAAAGACCATGCTAGATGGGTGGGGAAAGGACTAAATTACTACCAGAAAACAAAGACTGACAAGGATAAAAGTCATTAGATACCCTTTTCAGACGACTATACTCCCCGAGAACTCGTGTCTTGCGAAGGGTGACGTACACCCCTCCCCATTTTCATGCTCTTCCCACCAGTCAACTGTAGACCCTACTTTCTAACAGGATGGACCAGAAAGCCATGAGGTCTTAAGACTTGCAAAACGACTGCTGTGCATTTTTAAAAAAAGCCTTACTTGGTAAGAACAATTAAGCCTATCAGTTCTTTGGAAACTTGTTCTTGAAATTTATGCTCTTCTATTTGATGGTACAGGTTGAACATGAAGTCTAACACAGTTTCACTCCGGAGGACTTTATGACTGACGTCGGTGCAAAGCATGATGTTATTTTCGTACTGCAGGATGGAAGTGGTGAAGCCGGGCCAGATCACCAACCTGCCGAGCAGAACGAAAGTACGAAGTAACCTCTAACGCCCAAACGTGGTCTGCACGTATCACGTTGTCTTTTTCTCCTGTCTTAAGTGGGTCTAAGGTACAAAAGTCCCTGAAGTGAATAAATTTCGTTATTTCCAGGTTTCACGCGGTTCCATACAGACACCCATCTTTTTAAGATCTCGACAACGAATGTTTTCTCCTAACGTAATCTTGAAGTTCCATTTTGAATACACTCTGTTAAACTATTGCTGATGCTGGACTAAGCCTTAACAAAGCCGCCGATCGAACTGAAAGCACCTGTGATTACAAGCCTGACCCGTGTGGGCCGCACCTGAACGCACGCCACACAAAGCAACTTCTGAAGCAATCTCCTGAGCTCACAAGTTTGGTTACCCGAGACCAAATACAAATGCTGGACAGCTCTTTATGCTTCCCCAGTGGCAGATGGAGAGCATGTGACGTCTTTAAAGCCGAGTAATCCGGAAGGTCTCTCTTATTATTCGGACCAAGCTGAAACTTCACGTACCATGACGGGCACCGCTAACAGCCACCGTAGTCAACCTGATCGTCTCCAACTGGAGCACCCCTTTCCAAGTCCACGATTAAGCCCGAGGAATAGAAAGCTTCCACCTTATACAAACCTGTGATTTGGAATATCAATTGGGTCACTTGGGTTATAATAATTCCGTCCAATTTGTTGTAAATTCATGATCTTCAAGAGCCTAGAAATTCAAAAGTCAGAACAGAGACGTGAATACTGACAGGCATCTCCAGCACACAGGTCCTCACCGCACTGGTTTTTCAACCTTCCCCTTGATTTTTAATTTTTCTGTGTAGAGGGTTAGAAAACACTGACATACCTCCTGAAGATAATGTTATAGAACTGCAAACAAGTTGGTGATGTAGGTGGGAGCTCATTTGTTAAGGTGATCGTTATCCTCACGTGCTCTCCATTTCGGGTCTGACTAAATACTTCAGTAACCTGAAGCCGGAGCAGTGGAAAACCACACTTGTAATTATCAAAAGAAATAAGCCCAATCGCATAATTCCTGCTAATAAGGCAACGACAGGACTACAGAACAGTTTGAAATTAAAAAAAAAAAAAAAAACAAAGAAAAACACTAGGAGAGGAAGAGTGGTGGCGGCCCGTGTTATAAATTCAATTGTGGGGCGCCTGCGGGGCTCCGTCGGTTAAGCATCTGACTTCGGCTCAGGTCATGATCTCACGGTCCGTGGGTCTGAGCCCCGTGTCGGGCTCTGTGCTGACAGCTCAGACCCCGGAGCCCACTGCGGATTCCGTGTCTCCCTCTCTCTTTGACCCTCCCCTGCTCACCCTCACCTCTCAAAAATAAAAACGTTAAAAAAAGATTTATGAATATAATTGTAATCAAGTTACTGGGTGGATCTGAAAATGAAACAATGCCCAAGTCCCCCGTGGGTTTATTACATGAAACATCAGACTGAAGGCCGCTGGTGCTTCTCTAAAAGCTACCCTAGACTGTGGCAGTTCTGCTCTGGAGTGGGGATCCTTCATCACCCTCTCCCCGACCCGATGTTTTCAAATAACCTTGTGCTGTAGTCTTTTAGGTAAAAATAATATCGTTCCATCAAAAGCATGACACCTTCCAATTAAATCTTCATGTTGAAACAGAAGAGCTGAGCGGAGTCTTCTGGCCTCCATCAGCGGGTTATAGTCAATGTGATACTGGTACAAGGCCCACTGGGGACGGGACGTCAGTCGAAAATGGTTAGTGCTCAGCCTTACCATAATACCTGAAGACCCTGCAAAAAGGAAGTCGCATTTGATTAACAAAACAGGTTTCGTCTTCCCTGAACTCCTTCCTACTGTGGCAAGCAGACACGGTTCTGCAAACACAAGGCTGGGAATAGTACAGGACACTATAGTTCTCAGACATCTGACTTTGAGGACCACTGTCCTGTCCGGAGAAGTTCCTAAAAGCATACACTTAGGAGTAAATCCCCCTCAGACTAAGCAACGTACAACAGAACCAACCAAACCTATGGCAAAACCCTCTAAAAGAAAAACGTTATCTACATCACATGTAATAAAAGACTGCAATGCAGCTGAGGACCTCTATAACTTATTTCGTCAGAGCAGAGAGAGAGGGGGAAGTGGAACAGCCACGCGGCACCCTGAGTAGATGCAGATGCACCTCTCCTCCCCAGGACCGCGTCACGCGTGGATGTGCGAAGCGCGGAGCCTCAATTCAGCGTCCTACGTACTTGAAACGTAATCTCGTGAACACTGTGTTCTTCATAATCGCCTACCTGTCTTTGATTCTCTAACGTGGTCTAGGTTCTGTCTTGTGTTAACACCAAGGTCATGAAAGTCTCTACGACGACCTCCCCTCTCTGCTAACGATAACTCCTGAAATCCAGCGGATATCTGGAGGTCTTGAAAAAAAAAAAGAAGAAATTATACACACAGTAACGTGAAACACCAAATAAACGACAACAGCATCAACACCCCAAATCATGCCATATGAGACCCGAAAGCTACTGAGGTGCTAAAGATCACGTAGAAGGGTCCCGTCAGAGGGTTTTAGGTATCTCCGGCCATCACAACATCCTAGCTAGGACTTCTCCTATAAAGCCTTTCTCGCCATGGCCTAGTCAAGCTCTGCCGCTCCCCCACAGGACATACGTACCGTTAAAGGATTAAGACAACTGGACGGAGATTCAACAACTCAGGAGCACTTTTGTTGACTAGGAAGTTATTCTTCTCGAATCTAACTTCTGAACAACCTAAGGACCTTTTTATCAGTATTTTTCACAGCTTTATGATATAATTATAGCTACAGGAATTAGTGGTTTCTAGGTTTCAACATGTAACTTGAAATAGAAAATACAGGTCTAAAGCATAACTTCCTAATTCCTTGAACACCCAGCAGAGCAGATGGGACCGTGTGGTGCCTGTCCCATGGCCATCATGCACCTGTCCTTTTGGGACAGGTTAACTATCCGCTCATGCTTAGTTGCAAAAACCGCATATAATATCCAAAATCATTAAAGCTTTCAATTTTTACAACATATGGAAGCAGCTCATATCATAGTATGATGTGGGCCCAAGAATGAACATGGGCTTTGTGGTCACGTGTTAGAATCCTAGCTTTCAGTTAATCGGCATGATACTTCGTGTACTAGAGACTTCAGCCTTCCCAACCTCTCAGCCTTCTTTTTTAAAACACCTTACTTAGGGAACAATGTACCTAAAAGACTAGAATTCCACCTTCTCTGCAGGCAAGGACGGCGGAAGAGACTTAAGCAGAAACTTCGGGGAAAGCACCTTGGGAGGAGAGCCAGCGGCTGGCATTTCCATTCTCTGTGCCCCTGCCTGCCAATCTTGCCTGGACTCTGGTCGTGATCACCGAATGTAGGTCTTAATGACAAGAAGTTGGGACAAAAGAACAAAGTGACTGAAGAACCCAGTTTTCTTCTGGTGGCAAGTTCCAAATCTAGCACCCAACTGCCAACCTCTGGACTTCTCATTAGAGGACACGGCGGCTTGAGCAAAACATCGGGTTCCTGAAACACCTTGGAAACCAGTTATTCTAACGTCAGCTTCGACTTCTTTACGTGGAAAAGTGAGGAACTTCACGGGTATGTCGTATGTTTTAAATGAGAACATGATTTATAAAACTCCTCAAAGGTGTTGCTAAATATGTTGGTTATTGTACTTCATGATATTCAGGGGCCCTATTTCAAAGTCCTTTAGGGGTGCCTGGGTGGCTCAGTCAGTGGAGCATCCAGGTTTCGATTTCAGCTCAGGTCATGATCTCACAGTTGGGACTGAACCCCGTGTCAAGCTCCCCGCTGGCCTGCGGAGCCTGCTTGGGATTCTCTTACTCTCTCTGCCTCTTTCCTGCTCTCACGCGCACGTGTGCTCTAATAAATACGCTTTTTTCTTAAAGATAAAAAATCCTTTAAATATTTAACTATTTTTGTCTCCTTTGGTGAATTTTTTATCCCCAAAACTTTCAAATTAGAGCATCCTCGGCACTGGGTGATTAACTGTATACTAACACAGGTCAAGCGTACTGAATCCAACTTAGTAACAATGACAGGTCATAGAGGCTTTTTTCTCCTGAAAAAAATCTGAGTTTGTCTTAAAATTCCATTCCAGATACAAAAACCCATCTACAAGTTTCTGAATATAAATAATGAAGTCCATTCCCCTCTCTACACACAGTATTGCTATCACATTTAGCAACAGCATAACTGTCAACCTGTAAAGAGAACAGGTTTCAGAACGAATAAAACTGTAAACCTTGCTAATTATTAACGTACCTCATTTTATTGTGCTTTGCAGGTAGTTTTTACAACTGACGCCTTGTGGCAACCCTGCATCGAACAAGTCTACTGGGGTCATTTCTCCAACATCTGCTCGTCTCATTTCTGTGTCACGTTTCAGTAATTCTCACAACGTCTCAAACTTTTTCGTTATCGTATTTGTTACAGTGATTTGTGATCAGTAACTACAACTTGCTGAAAACTCAAATGATGGTTGGCGCTTTTTAGCAGTATTTTCGAATTAGGTACATACACTGGACACAACGCTGTTGCACACTTAGCAGACTACAGCAGTGCGAACAGTTCTTCCATACACGCCGGCAAACGCAACGCTTCACACGACTCGCCTTGTTCCAGCTGCTGTATGGCAGCGTCTGGGACCGGGCCTGCCGTATCTCTGAGGTCCACCTAGAACCTCCCCCTCCAAGCAGCTACTCGAACGACTAAAACTACACGTTAGACCTCGCTACTCTTCTACTACAGAGTCCTCGAGAATGAAAATCAATAAACAAGGTTTACTGACAATAAACCTAACTTGTCACTTCAGTTTCTAAAACCCAGCAGATTTGTGAACATTTGGGGCAAGCAGTTCCCAGTGGAGTGAAATGACGACCCCCCCCAAAGCAGTGAAATGACGTAATTTGTTATTCCAAGTGCTACTTAATCCTCACAATGGTCCTTAAAGTTAGATGCTACCTTTCTATAGATGGGAAACTGAGTTTCCACAAAATTTAAGTTCATGCACAATGGTTAATGATTAATAATGGTCAATATAGAGCATGTTTAAGAAATTAACGTATTTCCCACAATCTTATCGTAATTTTAAGGCTGCAACAGTAGGGAAATGTTTTTGAAACAACTTTAGCAAATCTAGCTGCTCGTGAACACACTGACCATGCCAAGTACTCTAAGTTTCGAAGGAACAAAGGCATCAAAATTAGAAGAGGAAGTGACTGCATAACACCCTATAAATTTAGAGAGATTAATGCCTATAAATGAATTCTCATCAGGCAGCTTAAAAAACAAAACATCACATATCAGAATAGTTAACAGGTAATTGGATACATAACTAAAGACCATTCCAGACTTCTCACGGACTCTTCAAATGTAGCACTATTTTTAATTTTTTAATGTTTATTTCTTTCTGAGACACAGAGACAGAGAGAGAGAGAGAGAAAGCGTGAGCAGGGGAGGAGCAGAGAGAGCGGGAGACACAGAATCTGAAGCAGGATCCACGCTCTGAGCTGTGAGCACAGAGCCTCATGCAGGGCTTGAACCCACAAACTGCAAGACCATGACCTGAGCCGAAGTTGGACGCTTAAACAACTGAGCCACCCGGGTGCCCCTCAAATGTAGCACTATTAACTGACATTTTCCCTCAAACGTGTCTGAACAAAAACACACACATACTCACGTATGCGTTAAAAATACGAAGCTAACGCTGTCTCACCACCCGATCCTGTCTGCCGTAGCCCAGGCGAGGGTCTACACCCCTGAGCGTGGTAACAAGGTGCCGTGCCGTTAGTGCGACAGTTCTCTCCGACCCTTCGGGCAGGCATTCCCGGTGTGGGGCAGGGTGTGTGACGGCCCTCACACGGTCATGCTGTCCCTGCCCCGGCCCGTCGGGTGCACTCCCAGGAGGGGACGTGCTAACGACAGGGCACCGTCACGGCTGCTACACGTTACAAAAGTCGGTACAACCGTACAACCCCTCGGGAGGACAGTGCCGGCCTGACAACCACCAACATCGGCAAAGCGGTAAGACAGAACAACAGACAGGTAAACAAAATGTTCGTTTGATTTCACTTTCTTCCACGAGGCTGTTTTCATTAGTCTTTGCACTTCTCAGTGCACTGCCCTCCCCTTTCCTCTGCCCGCCTCCCAGCAGCCTGCTAGACATAACGGGTTTTATAGGAGTGTTGTGTGGGCCACAGACCCAGCCCCACCATCACTTCCCCAAGTTTCCAGGCTTCCGACACGGACAGCGGCTGTCACGGCACCGTTTACGTGGCTCTGACACCACAGACTCATCCAGGGGCTCCTCTGACGTTCGTGGATCTCACTGGATAGGACCAGACCTCTGGAGTACATGGGGGGTCACTCACGGAGCAAAGCCGGGTACAAGCTTCGCCTCGTCACCAGCTGTCCCCACGCTGGTTTACAGAACAGCCCGTCTCCCGTGGCCACCCCGGCAAGAAAGCCAGCGTCATTACATCAGGTCCCGCATGTACAGGGGAGCTTTTCCTACACTGAAACCAAACTTAACTGTTGAAGGATCTTACATCAAGCGCCCAAGTAATCCAGGTTTGTAACAAAGTAATGAAAAAGCACAATTTCTGGAATCAGAACTGGTGTTCTGACCTCGCCAGCTGTGGCAACTTTGGCCCCCAAGTTTCTGTGCCTGAGAAACGGGGGAAGCCAACACAACACATAAGACGCCGTGTCCTGCAAAGCAAAGTCAGAAACGTTACAGGTGGTCTAGCTTTTGGTGAAATCACTAAAGATGCCCCAAGAATGTTCTAAGTGGCTAACGAGCGAAGCAGCAGACGTAGGATTGGTTCAGAACTACTTTGTGAGGGCCACTCCGGGGGCCTGGCGAGGACACGCTCTTGCGTTCCAAGAAGGAGAGAAACCCCGTGGCGCCCAACACAGCCTGAGCGCGCTTGTCATACTTCAGAGGACTGTGGCTTTTCATCGTAAGGGGTCTGCACAGCGGCTGCCGTGCCAGGTCCACCGCGCGCGCGAAGTCTTTTCACCCTCCTTTCACCTTGTGACTCGGCCGGCGCTCCGCCTGCTCCTCTCTGTCGTCCACGGCCAACTAACTCCCCCTCTGCTGCCGGCTGCTGAGGCCGAGGCTGGACGAAGCCAGGGGGCTGACTCTACAGGTACATGCAAATAAACAGCAGGCTTTTCACGTCAAAGGTCACACGACAGAGGAAACCGTCTTAAACACGACTGAGACACTCAAACAAAAGTCATCTCAATCAGAAATCCAACGCTGTGTTCCCACAGAGCAGTTTCTTCAAAAAGGGTCACTAACCGAAGAACCGACTCTTAAGATCCTCAGGAAAGGGAACATGATCGTCTTTGTTCCCCTCCCGTGGCCATCACAGGACAGTCGTTTACCCTTATTTTCAACAGCCCAAGTTGATAAAGATCTAACAGATTTGGGGCGCCCGGGTGGCTCAGTCGGTTAAGCGTCTGACTTCGGTTCACGTCATGATCTCCCGTTTTGTGAGTTCGAGCCCCAGGCCGGGCTCTGTACTGACTCCAGCCCAGAGCCTGGAGCCTGTTTCGGACTCTGTGTCTCCTTCTCTCTGCCCCTCCCCCACTCTGTCTCTCAGAAATAAACACTACAGTTTAAAAAGCAGACTTAACAGATTTTTGTTTCCTAAAGGTCGTTTCTGCAGTTAGAAAATGGTAAAGCACTCACGGCAGGGGCCCCCACATGCTGCACCGTCTCCTGACCGCGAGCCCTTCCTCGTGCTCTCGCTCTGGCTCGCCCGGTCATTTTTCTTCCTTGAGAGAAAACAATCACAAACACAATACTCAATGTGCACAATTTGACTGTTTCTACGACGTGACCTTTAAGCCTCAAGATTCTAAAAGAAGCTCCTGAATTATCACGTATCTTCCTAACCTGTCCTCTAACGAACTCGAGCGCTGGCGGGGCGGCACTAAAGCAGAAGACCTGTTTTAATACAGTGTCTCATTTTCATTGCACTACTGTTTTTTTTTTTTTTAATAGTTAAAAGTTTACTCATTTTGAGAGCGAGGGAATGCAAATGCGGGAGAGGCAGAAAGGGAAAGAGGGGGACAGAGAGAATCCCACATGGGCTCTGTGCTGACAAAACAGAGCGGGGGCTCGAACTCGCAAATCAGGATCTGAGACAGAGCTGGACGCTTAACCGACGGAGCCCCCCAGGCGCCCTGAATTATCGTTTTATACAGACGCAGGGAGAAAACTGTTTAGAAGCGTCTGAGGGTGGGGACTAGCTCTTTCACACCCAGACACGCATCTAGGACACCGGGCACTGGTGGCACGGGCAGGCCCTTCGCGGGACTCACGCGCGTGCGCGCCCAAACGAGTGTCTGTGACAGCACATCACTCGCGCTCCACAATCTCTCTCTCGGGGAAAAAGGACGGAGTCACTTAACTACTCCGTTATTGCTCTTGCTACTTCTGACCCAACGCTTCTCTCCAACACCGTGTTCGTAAGGCCCTGGGGGCCAGGACGGGTGCTGGGCGGCAGAGACATTACCACGCCAAGTTTCCCCACCCGCTCACCCCCACCAGAGTGGACAGCAGTATCGTCGGGTTGTTCAGGTGTAGACCTCAGAGCTAGTCGGCCCGAACCCCACTCCTTCACAGAAGTGACCCTGAGCACATCACACAACCTGGACTCCTCTCTGATCCGTGATAGGGAGTTAATAACCTACCACACAGGTCCAGTGTGCGGTGCGAGTGAGAACACACACGAGGCACTTGACACACAGTGAACGTTCAACATCAGCTGTAGTAGGAAAGGCACGCTAAATTGGAGCCACAAATTTTTTAAAGCTTAACGGGGCAAATAAACAACGTTCTCATACAAAAAGCAAGCAGGAACTGATTTACACGCTGAAGTGTGCCTCCAACGGAGCTAGCACTTACACGGAGCTGGAAGATTAGAACTGGAAGGGAGACGGTGCCTGTCTTCCCCAGCAGGGCGAGGCGCTGAGTGTGGCTGGTCGGCAGGACTGGGAGCCGCCCAGGGACTCCAGGTACCAGGAAGGCAGGCTGGTGAGCTCGGAGGCAGGCACAGATCCGAATGCACAGGGCCCTGCAGACAACGGGGTGGGGTGCCACGAAGGTTCTAATTACGGAGGGGCGGGCTGTGACACTTACATTTAAGATCACTCTGCTTCACATCCCATTTTCATCTTTTTTTCCAGTGTGAACAGCTTCTAAAATCCTTGCTGTACGAGGGCCTTCCTAGAAAGACCAACCTAATGACATCCTCCAACTGGGAAAGCCCTCTTTGACTTCCTGTTGTGTTCCACAGGATCGGAAGCAAATCCTCAAACTTACCAAATTGTAGAAACCTTCACGATCTGATTCTAAGTCAGCCATCTCCAAAGCAGCTTACAAAACATCACTTGCGAGGGGCCCACGTACCAGAACCCGTGTTTAATGCCGTCTTCAACTACCGTGCATATACTGCCCGTATCAGGACAATGGCTATGCGCACCGAACTCCCGCCCTGGGCCTACCGGCATATGTGCTCAGGGCGCTCACTGAAGGGGTACAGAATGAGACTTTTCCCTCCCGCGCGCACCCCGGTAAATTCCACCATTCACCTTGTACCAGGGGGTGCCCTACCTCCTCCACACGGCTGTGGTCCCACCGGCATTACTGCAGCTACCGCGCAGCCCGATAATTCCCTCCCTCACTAGACGCGGACGCTGGTCCCAGTCAGTCCTGCGCACCTGCCCGGCCCAAGTGCACGTCCGGGGTTTCTTTTTAAGCCTGGTAAAAAGCTGAACTGCCACCTCCGACAGAAAACGTTTTCCTAGCGCGCTTCTCAGAACGTGATCTCTCTCTCTCAGCAACACCTAGAACTCGTTGGAAACGCCAGTTAGACAGGGGGATTCCCCGCTCCCAGACCCACGGGGTCCACGGCTCGTTTCAGCGGGCCTCCAGGTGATTCTCACCATCAACCAAGACACCCACGTAACCACACACACAGGTGGGGTGTGTAGACCCCGTGCTGGGCTGGACGGTACAGCTGTGGTTCTCGGCTACATCCTTCCAACCTCAGGGCGCCCCAGAACGGGAGACGAGTTGGATAGTCACTTTCAAGTAAGACTTGGAGGCGATGCTTCTAATCATCACCCCAGCTAGAAACCACACCGGGTCAAACTGTGCTCCATCCAGAGGCAATGCAATCCCAGCACCTGCCCCCAAACGAGAGCTGCCCCGGCCCCTGTGGACTGGAGACCAGTCCAGACCAACCCCCTAAGAAGGGCCCTCTGAACTCCCCCCACCCGGACAGTGCCACTCTCCTCACCCTGGGCAGTATCGGGGAATGCCCTCCCGACAGGGTCAGTGCCCCCTTAACCCGGGAGTGTCCAGGAATGCCTCCTGACCCAGAAAGTGCCCCCCCAACCCAGGCAATGTTCAGGAATACCCTCCGACCCAGACAGTGTCTGGGAATGTCCCCCAAACCAGACGGTGCCCCCCAACCCAAGTAGCGCCCGAGATCGCCCTTCCCTGATCCCGGAAGTGTCCAGGAATGCCCCCTGACCCAGATAGGGCCAAACCTATCTGACCCAGATGCCCTCTGACCCAGACACTACCCTCCCGAACCCGGGCAGCATCCAGGAATACCCCCCTGACCTTGCAAGTGGCCTCCAGTCCCCAGCAGTGTCCGGATATGCGGCCCCCCCCACCCCGCCGCACTCCCCGCCCCTGGGCCTGTCCCTTCCCCACCGGCGAGGCCCCCTCCAACCCCTGAGTCATCGTCGCCGCGGTGCCCGGCCTCACCAGGCCCAGAGGCTGCAGGTGCAGGGAAGCCGACACGCCGTGCGGGCCCCGCGACCCCCAGCCCCTCGCCTCACCTCCACCTCCGCCTCCGCCTCCGCCGACCGAACCGCGCCAACCGTCACCGCACGCCGGATCCCTCCGCGCCGGGACTTCACGCCCCGACGCCCACCCCAGTGACCTGGCGCTCCTCGCCCGGGAAGCCCTGCCGCTCGCCGTCGCCACCAGCCGGGGCTCCCACCTGCGGGCGGTTGCGGGGCGCGGACTCCGGCCGAAGGAGCGCGGCGTTCCTTTTCTGGGCGGATGAACACTGCCGCCTGGCGGTGAGCCCGTCTGCACGTGACAGCCGGCTAACGGCGCGGCGAGGACGTGCGCGCGCTGCGCCCCGATTGGCTGACACGCCACGGCCGTTTGCCCGTGGGGGCGGGGCCAGACGAGCTCAGGCCTGAGGGAGGCCGGGGCTGCAATCGCGGTTGGGCTGGCGGGCTCCGGGGGCGGGGCGGGCTCCGGGGGCGGGGCGGGCTCCGGGGGCGGGGCGGGCTCCCCCCTCCGGGGACACCGTGGTGCAGGCTCCCCCCTCCGGGGACACCGTGGTGCACGGCGCTGGGCCTGGGTTAGCTGTGAGCGCCCCGCCGCAAAGTGGTGCACTGAACCTTGGGTGGCCCCTTAAAATTAGAAGCGATTTAGCTCATCAGAGAGGGAAATGAGATTGGATTTTTGCCCCAAAGAAAGAGCCAGAGTCGTTCCGGAGCCAGAATGCCAGGCGGCTGTGAACCTGCAAATTTCAGTGGGCGCAAATTGTGTGCCGAGTGCACGCGTGTTGACGTGTGCGGCAGCAGTTCTCAACTTTACTGACGGGCATCAGAGTCACCTGGAGGGCCGGTTAAAGCACGGATGGCTGGCCCCCTCCCCTGGGGATTCGGATTCTGCAGATTCGGTTGGTGGGGTCGGCTGAGGTCCATTTCTTGACGAGCTGCCGGTGATGCTGGCGCGCTGCTCTGGGTCCACGTTGATCCGAGGCTCTTTGTTAGATGCCTTCAGTGGGAATTCGTTTCCTCATTGGACAACCCCAACACAATTAAAACTATTGTAAACATTGGCCAATAGGACAGGATTGTCAGGATGGGACATGAGACTACTGATGTAACTAGTTAAGTCCAGTAATATTCAACAGTTTCTTAACGATGGAGTGTAGGGGAGAGCAGGAATACAGTTGCCTAGACGGACTTGTCTTAAAGCTGCCTTTGCACAGCGAACGCTATTTTGTTCTTAAGCGTGTATTCAGGGGGCTGGGAGTTTTCCCAAACCACGTCCCCAAGTCTATGGTCTCCTCTGTGGGACAGAAGGAACAGGCTGGGTTTCAGCGTATTCTGCACCTGCTGCATTGTAAAAACCCACATTCCCAGGTAATCCTGATTCAATAGGTTTGGGAGGGGAGCGAGGAATTTTCTTTTAAGGAGTCACCAGGTGATTTTTATGCTGAGAGAAGTTTGAGACCTTTAAGGCAGGATGCGTGAGCCTGACAACGTGCACGCTTAAGGAATTTACCCAAAAAGCCGTGGCACATGACGGCAGTAGTTTTGGGGGAAACGGCTTCACTGTTCACTTTTTAAAAAGCAAAAGGCACCATTGGGGATACAAAGGCAAACATTAACTTTTCTGGGAAGGATCGAAGATGTTGGCGGGAAAGATGTTCTGTGATCTTGCCAGCAGATGGGGCAAGAAAACAAGAAATAAGTCTACAGTTTCCCCTGGATGCAGGGGAGAAAGAGGCCAGGAATGCACCCTGCAGGGTAGAAGTAACACTTTTCCCTCAGTTGATTTGCTCTATGTGCCTACACCCCTTGGGACTTCTAAGGACACAGTGCTTGTGTAAAATAAACAAGCTACAAGAGAAGTTGGGGAAACTTTTTTTTTAATTTAAGTTTCTACATTGACCGCATGACCTAGTGACACCAGTTACTGGATACAACTATGCGCCACACTCTAGAAACTGAAAAATGAATGGAGGTAGATCCTCCTTCTGGGAGCTTGGTCAAGAGCAGGAGAAAAGGGGGGAATCAATCACTGAGAGTGAGCAGAGCACTTCAAGTGACCTGGGAGCTGGGAGGGAGGGTCGCTTGGCACATGTGGGTGCTGAAGTCTGGAAGGGTGAATGGGATTTGTGGGGAGCCCTGTGGTGCAAGCAGGGAGGGGTGTTTCGAGAACCGCCAGTGATTTGGTGCTGCGGGAGTGACAAGTGCATGCAGAAGAGGGTCAGGTGATCACACTGAAGGGGCAGACCGTGTTCTAGAAGCTGAGTGACCATAAAAAACTGAATGTCCAGACTATTGAATGCATCCTGCCAGGACAACCACCACCTCTGTCTGGTTCCAGTGTCCCCGAGTAAAGCCAGTTCCCTGTTGCCCCCTCCCTGCCAGCCCCTGGCCACCACAAATCTATGTTCTGTCTCTATGGACTTATCGACTTTATTCACGTCATGTAAACGGAATCCTACACTATGTGGTCCCTTGGGTCTGGCTTCTCTCACTGAGCGTCATGTTTTCAAGGTTGGTCCTTGGACGCTGTAGCATGCATCAGTCCTTTGTTCCTTTTTATGGCTGAATGGTACCCCACAGACCACGGGAAGACCATGTTTGTCTATCCATTTATCATTCGAAGGAAGAGTCTAATGTTTTCAAAGAGAAGCAGGGCTCTTGGAGAACTGTGGGCTCATTGTCAGCCCGTGGCCATGGGTTGGTGGCACTTGTGCTGAGGGGCATTGTGGCCACATCACATCCTTGTTCCAAATCCAGTGCACACCTTTTGGACCCACCTGTCTTCTCTGTAGCACCGAGTGATGCATGCTCCATTTACATATATTCTGTCCTGCCTTCCATGACCCGGGTGTTCTTCCTCTGGCTCAGGCTAGTCCTCCTTCGTGTGATTCATGGGTGTGTCTTTTCTTGCCCATGTCCTAAACGTCCATTGCAGCGGTTCTCAAAGTGTGGTCCCCAGGTCAGCAGCATCAGCGTCACCTAGAACCTACGGGGAATTCTTGGGTCCCACCCCAGGCCTGCCGAACCAGGAACTCAAGGCGAGGGCCAGAAATCTGTATCTAAGCAGCCTGCTGGTCGGTTCTGATTCACCGGGTAGCAGGTGCTCCCCTGAGCTAACCCCTGAGCAAAGGGGTTGAGTTGACCACCTTGCTCACTCATGGGGGAGCCCGGTTATCACCATGACTTCAGATGGCCTCTTTAGTGCAATGGCCCTGAAGTCTGTGGGTGGCTCCTGAGCCTCCATTCTGGCATATTCTGGCAGGAGCCGCTCCGTTCTCAGTTGCCTTGGCAGTAGTCTTGTAAGCAGGCACAGGACAGCTGTGGGAAGTTGGGGAAGAGCTTCTACTCATAACTAGTTTTTTTCTAAAAATAAGGAAAGAAATGAAGCCTCAATGATATTTGAGAGGTAGGTGTCCCTGGTGCCCTCCCGTGGCTCCTGGGTCTCTGAGTGAGTGGGTGGGCAGGGGTTGACAGCTGTCCCGCGACCCGCCTGTTGTCGTGAGCACTGGGACGGGCTGCCGTTTGCACGTGGTCTGTAGGCCGTGGCTCAGGTTACGTAATCCTACTCACTCTGAACCAAGCCTCACGAAATGAGAAAGCTGCTTCAAAAGATTCCTGCCGCAGAAACGTGGAGGAAAACCAATGAAAAACGCAAACATGACCAAACAATAAGAAAGTGTTAAAACCGATGCTTCTGCTAATCAGTTTTTTGTGGGGCTGTAAATGCTGAATCCTGCAGGCCTAACAGCCCCATTGCTCTCTTGAGAAATATGAGAATATATAATAATATATAATACACAAATATAACATCATTTAAAATATGTAAAGTATCAAAATATAAAATAATATGTAAATAAATAAAATATGTAAGTAATGTTATCAAATTTTATAAAACAAAGGTCAAAAGTAAAATTTCATTAAAAAAATGTTTTTTTAACGTTTATTTTTGAGAGAGAGAGAGACAGAGCATGAGCATGGGAGGGGCAGAGAGAGAGAGACACACAGAATCCAAAGCAGGCTCCAGGCTCCGAGATGTCAGCACAGAGCCCGACGTGGGGCTCAAACTCACGAACCGTGAGATCATGACCTGAGCTGAAGTCAGACCCTTAACCAACAGAGCCACCCGGGCGCCCCTAAAATTTCATCTTTAAAATAAAGCTTTGCAAGATGAAATTTTTCAGATTTTTATATTGGAGCATATTTATCATGAGCATAATAGGGTGCTGTATCTTGTAAATACATGTAATGCTTTGTCATAAATGAATATAAATGTCTTGGGTGCACCTGCTCCAAAAACTTGTGACAAGTGCATGTTGGAGGTCGGTTGGGGGCCACTGGGCCCCGGAGGGCCCTGCTCTCTGGGCCTGCGGCTCCTGACCTGTGTACATCCTAAGAGCGCCCATGGCCTGCTGGCCACTGGGTGCTCTGGAAGTAGGTACTCCTCCCCCACCCTAGTTCCTTTGTTATTCGGGAAGCTCCCTGAGGACAGGACCCTGTCTCCCTCAGCTGGGTGTGAACTGAGGAAATGCCGTTGAATACATGAGCATAGCTGCCGTGTTCAGCTTTATATAAGCCTTTGTGTTGTGAGCACGCCGTCCTTCCCACTCCCGCGTGCCTCCCGGCGGCCAGGCGAGGGTGAAAGTCACCTGCCATGGACATGCTGGCGTCTCCTTCCCCTTCAAGTATCATCGTGTCCTGCGCTCTGGACTTTTTGTCTTTGGCTAATAGCCTCAGGTGTTTTGCTTTCTGTCGTGTACTTCTGTTCTGCAATGGCAGTAGTGACCGGCCGTGTTCCTCCCAAATTAAGTTGAACACAGCTTCCTGGTGCCCGAGACCCCCACGGCCATTTCCTACCTTCCCTGCTGTCGCGGCCCAGCGTTTCGGTGGGTGTCTACCCCCCTCCCCAGGTGACTCGGGGCTCACTGCACATTAGGCTGAACTATTAGTGATGGCCCCCAAACCTTTGCCAGCGAGTGCTTTATGTCTGACAGTGGCATGTGACACAATTCTGGCCAAAGACACAAGAGAGGTTGTTGGCTGGGGTCAGCGAAAAAAAGAAATATGAAAAAAAAAAAAGAGAGAGAGAGAGAGAGAGGGAGCTTCACAAAGAGACGGTGCTTCCTGACTCTGGACTTTGAAGTAGATGCAGTCCAGAGTGCTGTGGCCGTCCTGTGGCTGAGAACAGAGTGAGTCCAGACTACTGTCCTCGAGGCTCAACCCCGCTGAATCCAGGGAACCCCGTTGAATGCCTGTAACTGCGGCCGAAGACACCTGAGCAGAGAGGTAGCTGTTCCCGTAGGGCAGCACCTGCACAGGAACTCGGAGAACGAGAATTCCCGGCTCCAAGGCTGAGCCGTGAACCCACAGCATCGAACTCAGATGATACGCCACAGGAAACCTCGGGTTTTAGAAGGCTCTCCTGCTGATTCTGTGTCGATACATCAACATCAAACTTTGACAAGCACTGATAAATTCTGTTTCAAAGTCTGTTCTGAAGCAGAAATTAAATTCCGAATTTAGTCCAGGACACCGGTTTTGACAAATATGTACCTGACCTTGGGGAACTGTTTCGAGGTAAACAAGGACCCTGACGTTCTTGTTACAGTCATCCAGCACCTGTTAATTTCTACTCCGAACAAAGTGGCTCCGTGAATGTCTGTTGAACGCACAAATGGCTGAGCGCACACACCTAGGGCTGTGTGTGCAAGCCACAGCTCTCTCACACCCAGTGTCTCACGGTCACAGTAGAATCAATAATTCTAAGCTCACAGGAGCGATGTGCGAACCAGACGAGGTAATACACATAAAATGCCTAAAACTATTCCCATCGTGTCATAGATTCACAATAAATTCACTTGTTGTACCCAGTTCTGGGGGGAGGGGGGTCTGTAAACCTGAGTTACAGGTGGGAAAGTTATAGCTATGCTGGTTTTCCTTACGCGAGCGAACACAAAACCGTATTCATTTGGTAAGTGATGATGCGTGGGGAAATTTTGCTATGTTGAGTTTTGTTAATGAGGAGCAGGGATAATGCAATCTTAATTGGGTTGAAGTTTATCTTTGTACTTCAAGAAGGGCTCCAGATACTAATCAATTGTGCAAACACAATCGAAGAGACAAGTCTAACCTACTTAGGAGAGAAAACCGTTCTCAAACCATTGGCTTATCGTGTCACATACGACCTGTTAATGGTACATTACCTTTATCTCTGTTTGCAAATGCACCATTACGTTGCTGCCACGGGTATTCGAAATTAATCAAATTGCTTTAAAAAACATATTTATTTTGAGAGAGAGAGAGAATGCATGTGCGAGAAAGCATGAGGTGCAGTGTGCGTGGGGGGCAGAGAGAGAGGAAGAGAGGATCCTAAGCAGGTTTCGTGTTGAGCACAGAGCCCAACATGGGGCTCAGTCCCACCAACCGAGAGATCATGACCTGAGTCGATATCAACGGTCAGACGCTCAACCAGCTGAACCACCCAGGCGCCCCTCAAATTACCATTCTAATGGCTTATGCTATTATGTGGATTCATCATAAATTGAAAATCGTCTCTCTTTGATTGGATTTTTTGTTGATTCAAAATTTGCAACATTGTAAACAGTGCTCTACTCCATATGTAGCCTTTTCTCTCTTTTAGACATATCTTGAGGATAAATTCCCTAAAGCGTGTTATTATCTCCCAGGGAACTGTTCACTTTTAGGGCCCTGTGCATATTACATAATTGCTTTTCAAAAAGTCCTGATTGGGCTACTCCCCATTGCCACTAGCTACCCAGATATCAGTTTTACTGTGTCCTCTAAGGGCCACCATCAGAAAGGGAAGTGACAAGACACTAGTCTTCCTTATCCAGCATGAAAACAATGTGGTATTGACGTCGTGATAGACCAACAGGGAGATCCTAAGAAAGAGACCCCAGTATAAATGGGGATTTGAGAGAGCAAAGGTGATTTTTCAGCTCAGTGGGGAGAACATAGACTTTTTTGAAATAAATGGGTGCCACAGCCAACGCGGTATCTAGGGGAAAGTCACGTCGCGTTTCTAGCCTAAACTGGGCACCATACAAAATGCAATTCCCGATGGCATCCAGATGTACACGTGCAGAGGAAATGATGCAAGTGTTCAGAAGCCGTTGGGAGACTAAGTTGCAGCCTGGGTGTTGAGGAGGCCTTTGTGACTTAGAAAACCCAAAGCTATCATAGAGAGATGAAAATATTTAAGGATGTAAAAAGTTTGGTGTGCCACAGGGTCCCATAAATAGAGCACGTGAACAAAGAACCTTTCGGAGCAGCTAGCCGCAATGCAGACGACAGATAAGGAGTCCCGTCTATACTGTATGAAAAATGCCCGTAATCTAGCAGAGCAGCAAGGATATGATGTGAGTAGGTGAGTACGTGTTCCAGAAGGGAGCATTACAGAATGGCCATAAAATGCTAAGCCCCTCAAGTAGTAGAATGCAAAAGACACGAATTTCAGGGATTAAAAGAAAGATACCCAAGGGGCAGAAAGAGGCCACAAGTCAAAGGCTGCTAATCAAAATCAGACCGGACGCTTTAACACCAGCACGGAAAGCTAGACAGTCCTACCTGCTCCTCCGTGGAAGCGTCTCGAAAACGTGATGCCAGATGAAAGAAGCCAGACACAAGGGACCCCGCGTGCTCTGTGACTCCATTTCCGTGAAAGGTCCAGAAGAGGCAAGTGTATAGAGACAGAAATTAGGCTCGCGATTGCCGGGGCCGGCGTGGCTGAGGGGTGGTGGGAGTGACGCTGCTGTGTGCAGGCTTCCTTTGGAGGGGTTGGTGAGAACGTTCTCAAAGAGCGCTGAGGATCGCACAACCCTGTGAAGGCGCTAAAAACCACCCAACCGCACGCTCTGAATGGACGAATTGTACGAGACCCCAAGAGAGCCGTTATGGAGGCGAATGTAAAGAAATAGGCTGGTGCAGCTTAAACTCTCACCGGAGGACAGTCTTGACTCGGCGACGCCACCACCCCTCGTGAGCTCCGGCACAAGTCCCGGCGGGACCGGCCGTGTGAGGAAGCTCCGTGCTAACTTGGGACAAACTGTCATCTTTATAAAGTTTCATCTTTCCGTCCGGAAGCGCGGCAGCCCACGCCAACACGACTTTTTCTTTAGCTCACGTGGTGGAAACACGTGGTTTGGCCATGCCACCGCTCACCTGTACATCCTGCACTCGGTCGGCTGTAAGCGGCGGCTCAGCTTCGGCTTGAGAGACACCGTCGTTTTCATGACCGCCCCATCGTCACACACAAACGCCGCGTGACGTCGCGTGCAAGCTCCGTGCATCGGGCGCTCTGGTGGGTGGTTTAAGGCCGCCGTTCATTCAGTCCTCGCCACACTCCCGAGGGAAGCTCTTAGTTAGCCCTGGTTTACAGGTGGAGAAACGGAGGCGGGGCAGGTCAAGAATCAGAGCTTGTGGGCCGGGGTCGCCCTGAGCCGTTCAACACACAAGTGAGGACCTCACAATGACGTTGACAGAATTCTCAACGCATAGTCGATGGACGTTATATTCTGCGTGAATTTATTAGTACGAGGAAGTGACATTTGCAGATTCGTATGATGTGCCTATGTGCTCCCCGCCCTCCCGACACAAATGGCTGCATTTGGGGTTTGGCACAGTTTAAAAACACACTTTTGACGTGTGTGATACCATGATGAAGAAGCCACATCGCTGGTTGAAAATTGAAGTTACGAACGTATGTAAAATACGGTAATTTTGCAGACGTATGTTTGGTATTCACCAAACTGATATATTCCACCCCCATTAGGATCTGACAGTATTTCCCAAATCCGGCCTCATTCACCCTCCTCCTTATTCTCTCCTCTTGGATCCAGTTCACTTCTTCCCCAGGCCAATCATTTTTGTTCCTCCAGGGGATTTGAAATCACGGAAGTGAATTCATAAACGCCCAGTTGATAACGGTTGAGAACTGGGAACGATTCTGTTCTGATCTGACTTGTATTCACTCACCCCAAGGATAACTGAGGGTTAGAGGGTGGGTCAGCCTCTAAACATCATAAAGGACATATGGTATTAGAACGGAGGCTACATGGATACAACAAGCACCCACTAGTAGGAGAGTGTCTGAATAAATTATGGTGTGGACGGTAGTAATCTACAGAGTCGTTGAAAAATTATGCGTCGGTCTATGTTTATTGATGTCAAAAGGCACAGCATTCACTCTTTCAACGTTTTTTTTTTTTTTTTTAATTTATTATTTTTGGGACAGAGAGAGACAGAGCATGAACGGGGGAGGGGCAGAGAGAGAGGGAGACACAGAATCGGAAACAGGCTCCAGGCTCCGAGCCATCAGCCCGGAGCCTGACGCGGGGCTCGAACTCACGGACCGCGAGATCGTGACCTGGCTGAAGTCGGACGCTTAACCGACTGCGCCACCCAGGCGCCCCAACATTCACTCTTAATGGGCGAAAGCCGGTTACAAACAAGCCCATGGCACACGGCCCCTCTTCGGTGTCCCTCTCCTCCCAGGTCCTGCCTCTTCCCTGCTCCTCCCCTGCCCCTTTCCCTGCCTGTATCTCTGTCTCTTTCCACATATTTGGAACCATATCCTCTGTGTGGATGTGCATATGTTGCACGTGTGTGTGTGTGTGTGTGTGTGTGTGTGTATTGTGCGTGAGTCTGGGGGAATCTGGAAGGATAGATACAATGGAGAGAGGTAAATTCATCATTCTGAGTTGTCCTTTATGTGTCTTTTTCTAATCATATGAGTTCTGTGTGGACATACTCTTTTTAATAGACAAAAACAACGGAATTATTTCTATTAAAAAAAAAACAAACCAGGCAATGTATGCGATTGACTAATAGTCTTAGTGGATCAAAGGTTTCCATTGTGTTTTGGTTTTCATCGAAAAGGCCAGGAACCCATATCACCCAATCAAAACGTCGGTGACCCTTTGAAAGGATGACATTTAGCGTGTCAGGACTGAGCTCACAAAGAGGTTATGGAACTTTTCAACCATAATTTTTATTGCTTCAATATCAATATAGATGAATATTTCATCAAAACAGAGCACAGTTATGCAAGGCGTGCTCTCTTCTGATTAGCACTGAACTTGCCCTGGGCGCTTTGCCCGCAGTGGGGAGTTTTATTCTGCAGTAACCAGCTGAGCTCTCCTGCGGGTCAGGGGTTAAAGCCACAGAAACATGATTTGAGAATCATCTGAGCTCAGCTTTGTCGGGAAGATAAACAGAAGGATTATCAAAGCCTTTTCACGATATTAGTTAAATGCCCTGCCGTGGGGGTGGGGGGAGGAGGGAGGGCAGCGGAGTCTAAGCAAAACCAAACCTGTAAATACCAGTGTCGCTTTCACGAAAGAGCGCGCATCCCGCTTCCCGAGGCTACATTTACAGATCTGGATTAGTTTTAGTCTGGAACCGTTCGAGATGGTCTTCCCTTGTCCCTCCCTGGCCTGTAAAGTGCTGTCAATTACAATAAATGCCTGTGAGTATTGTTTTTCTAAGGGTATTTCATTGGTCATGGTGCCGGGGCCAACGGTGACCCCTCCAAGGCTTCCTCGAGGCGGGTGCGGGACCCCGTGCCTCTGTGGGGACCGGGGCGGCCCCCCTGGATAGCCAGCAAGCCGTTCTCCCTTCAGTGTTATGCTCCTCGCGGTGACTTTGAGGAAGGCTAACCCCCATGTCGGTCGCCAGGCCATCCGTGGTGCAGGGCCTGCCGTCTGTGCGCTGTGCGCACACCTGCGGGATGTGGCCGGTTCCAAGGAGACTGGAATCGCTGGGTCGAGGGGGCTTTGGGAGGAACTGAGCAGCTTGGAATTGGGGCACACCCGCTGATGGTCAGAAACAAAGTAGCTGTGAAGCTGAAAGTTCCAGAAAAGCTCATGACATGCCATTTTGTACAAAATTTCCCCCAAAGACGTTCACGTCTCGATGTGCCCGATCGTGTGTGAGGGGTAGCGGTCGGTGGTTATTTGGGAAACATGGCTTTGAGATTTGCCTTCTCATGGTTCGTGTGTGGATGTGTGCATGTGGGGTGGGTGGTGTGTGTGTGTGTGCATGCGTGGTGTGTGATTTATGTATGCGTGTGCTGTGTGTGCATGGTGTGTGGTGTGTGCATATGGTGTGTGTATGTGTGTGTATGTGGGTGCGCATGTGTGTGTGTGTATATGTGTGTGCGCCTGTGTGTATGTGTGTGCATATGGTGTGTGTATGTGTGTGCATATGGTGTGTGCATATGGTGTGTGTATGTGTGTATATGTATGTGCACGTGTGTGTGTATACGTGTGTCCATATGGTGTGTGTATATGTGTATATGGTGTGTGTATATGTGTGTGTGCATATGGTGTATGTATGTATGTATATGTATGTGCACGTGTGTGTATACATGTGTGCATATGGTGTGTGTATATGTGTATATGGTGTGCGTGTGTGTATGTGTGTGTGCATATGGTGTGTGTATGTGTGTGTATGTGTGTGCGTATGGTGTGTGTATACGTGTGTGCACATGTGTGTGTATGTGTGTATGTGTGTGTGCGCCTGTGTGTATGTGTGTGCATATGGTGTGTGCACATGGTGTGTGTATGTGTGTATATGTATGTGCACATGTGTGCATATGGTGTGTGTATACGTGTGTGCACGTGTGTGTATGTGTGTATATGTGTGTGCGCCTGTGTGTGTGTGTATATGTGTGTGCGCCTGTGTGTGTGTGCATATGGTGTGTGCATATGGTGTGTGTATGTGTGTATATGTATGTGCACGTGTGTGTGTATACGTGTGTGCATATGGTGTGTGTATATGTGTATATGGTGTGCGTGTGTGTATATGTGTGTGCATATGGGGTGTGTGTGTGTGCATGTCGACATGGCATATGTGTGAGTACGATATGTGTGCCCATGTGGCGTGTGTGTGCTCTCTTTTGCACAGTCTGCATCCTCTCCCACCATCCCCAGTTGCTGCAGTAAAGCCACTTCCCTTCCACGTCGTGTCTAAGTGGAAACAGAACAAAGAAAACAGGACAAAAGAAACCAGGGAACTTTCCAGAGGCACATTTGATGTACAAGTGTAAACAGGAAAGAGATGCCTGAGGAGACCGGAATTGCTCAGCAGACGGCTGTTAATGCATGTTGGCGGTGAATTTGCAAAGGAAGAAAATACAGGAAAGGAGAGGGCTCGAGAAAGACCCCACGTTCTCTCGTGCTATTTTAAGTCCCCTTTGCACGGGCAGAATGGAGCCCGTATCTGACTTCCTGAGAGTCAGCTCCCAGATACAGGGGTGCACCTCGGAGGGAGTCTGAACACTTGCCCTCTGCATGACTGTCAGGGTGTGAAGGGTGCTAAGGCCGGCCGCAGCCGCGGTCCCCCACACCACCGGGGGGGGGCGGGTTGCTGGGAATCTGGGGTTGCCCGCGTCTTCGCCTGCTGCTGGATCGAGCGTGTTTTGACACAGGCTGGTCCCATTTAAGGAAACCTAGAACATAGACTGCATCAGGGTGTCAGTAGTTACGTGTGCAAAATCCGTAATCCCGTCACTCATTTGATTTTCAGAGACACTGCGGGGTCTCCGGTGTTGTGTTGAATATGTTCTAGAACATTCTGAGCAAGAAACAAACGTTTCTGCTGAAATCAAGCAGAAGGACATGGGAGGGAAGACTTCTCGTGACAGTTGTGGACCTGAACTTCCTGTTTCTCATTTCGGCGGACGCGACTGAGGCGGAAACCTCTGTTCTCCCTGACACGGGGTGTAACTCGCTCAGGGAGGCGGAGCCAAGAAAAGAAAGCATTTTCTGTTTTCTGAGAGGGTGTGACAGTATCTGTCTCTCTGTCCTCCACCCAGCTCCTCGGTGGCCATTGGCCTGGTGACAGTGCAGTTAGCCGTGGTAGGGGACGTAGGGAGCGATGTCTACACAATACGACGTGAGAAGCAACACCGGAGGGCCAGGCGTTGTCACGAGACACACGACTTTCCCATCTCGTTTCATTCCCAGAAGAACCCTGGCAGGTGGAGATTCCTGGGTAGAGCCCAAAGCTGTACCCAACCGGCCCGAGGCCACGCAGTGGTGAGTCATGAGCCACGCACGGGCCCACGTTTTATGAACAGCTAGCATGGAGTCCCGGCGTGCGGGATCAGTGAGTAGCCCGCGTTGGGCTTTCCCCCACGACAACACCATCGTAACGCACGGTGAAACTAAGCTGACGTAGAAGAAGACCGATGAATAAAAAAAAGGAGGTAAATCTGGAAAGGTGTGCACCAAATTAAGGCAAAAGTGCATTTGACTTTGAAAGACCGAAGTTAGGTGTTCCTGGTCTGCAATACAGTTTTCAAGTTAAATGCTTGACAAGAAGGAGATTCAATGCCACTTCTGTCCTAAGTGATTGTATCTGACCCCCGGCACAAGGGCCGAGCTGTGTCATTAAAGTTACGTACCCTTCAAGTGTCAGGTTTGTGAATGCCGTGGCTTAACCTTGATAATGCTGTGGAACTTTGTCCCAGTCAGCTATGTTCTTCTCTTTCTTTTCCTTTTTTTTTTTTTTTTTTTTTTGTTCAGAGGCAGCTGCTGGCCTGGAGCCCTTCTCATAAAGAGCAGGAAGGACCGAAAGCCACAGGCAGGATTAAAGGGCTGATCTAAACCTTAGATCTCAGCTTTAAAGTTGTAATGTACAGTGAATTTGGTTACACGGAAAAGGAAACAGTAATTGTTGAAGTATGTTTTCTTAAGCTACAGAGTAATTTTTCAAATGCTTGCCTTTAATCCGCAGACAGGCTTGCCGTTTGAGAAAATATTGTCCTGCTTCTTTGGATCAATCTGACCATCTGAAATGCTGGATCTTGGAGCTACGTTTTGTCATTTTTTTTTCAAAAAGAAAAAAAAAAGTGACTAGTATCCTAGGATAAGGTTTGAAAGGTTGCTTTTTCTAGCTACCGTGCTTCAGTTATGGGCTGTTGGAATGGCTCGATTCCTTCTGCTTAATATTTGAGACAGCGCCTGGGTTTTTTCCTCTCTCTTTTTAAAAGGCACCTGTGAGTTCACCATGACTGGACTGGGAACCTATCTCATTGTGCTTGTCAGTGATGGACGCAGTCCTCCCCCCACGCCACCCCCCAAGTTCACCGGCCACAGGAACGTGGGCTTCAGCTCTCAGGGAGCACCACTGGATTCTGTCTTTGCTGCTTCCCAGATCGGAGCCCTCGTATGGTCTGCTCAACTTTGGAAGCCTCCGCCGGTCGTGGGGAATCTTGGAAACCTGAAACAATCCTTTCTGCACCAAGAGCTTGACGGACACATGACACGCGCCTGGTGTGAGCACAGCCCCGCTGGTCCTGCGTGTCTCGGGTGCGATCTGCGGGACTCCCGAGTTGCCACGGAGACGAGGCGCGAAGGCTGTTTGGGACGGGGCTCCCGCACCATCAGCAGGCGAAGACTGTTGGGTTGCTGCGCTTGATGCCCGGCGTGCCACGGACCGCTACTCTCGTAAAATAGGACAAAAACGAGTGTCCGGGAAAGTGAGAGGAAGAGAAAACAAGGACGTACAAAATACAAGCTCAATTTTGAAATTAGCGTTGACAAACAGCACCATCGGATTGGACTGGTGCCCTCTCTCTGCTTCCGTGCCAATATCTGTCCCGAAACCAACACTGCACTGTATGCTAACTAACTCGAATTTAAATAAATAAAGTTTAAACAATTGTAGTGGTGCTGACTCCTAACTTCCGTACTCACTTGTCTCCAGTACGCTCTGGGTGGTGCTTCGTTATGACGGCCCCAGGAAACTCCCACGAGGGAATTATTATTATACTCATGGACAAACCAGGAAACAGGCACAGAGAGGTTATGTCACTTGATTTTGGTCACACAGCAATGGGTGGGGCCTGGATCTGTGCTCAGGCAGTTGGAATTCAGTGTTGAACCCTACGGACACTAGTGTAGGAGGGTGGCTCAGAGCATGGGGTCTGGGGCTTGGTTTTGAATCATAACATCTACCTTGAATTTTCCAGGGGCGGAGACTGGAGGCTGAGACACTGGCTGGGAATCTGTAATGACAGGGGCCAGAAGCAAGCACCGGCAGAAGGATTGGGAACGACTGGGGTGCCCGGGAGGCTCGGTCGGTTAAGCGTCCGACTCTTGATTTCAGCTCAGGTCGCGATCTCGTGGTTCGTGGGTTCAAGCCCCACGTGGGGCTCTATGCTGACAGCACGGAGCCTGCTTGGGATTCCCTCTCTCCCCCTCTCTCTGCCCTTCCCTGTTCTCTCTCTCTCTCTCAAAACAAATAAATAAACATTAAAAAATTTAAAAAAAAGAAGGTATGGGAAAGACAGATGGAAGAAACTATGTGGGGTTCAAATTCCCAAAACTTGAAAATTCCTTAGTTTATACGCATAGGAAAAGATGGAATCTTTCCCCGTTTGTTTTACAAACCAGTCTAATCCTGGTTCCCCAAACCCAACAGTTGAAAAAAGAAAATAGAGATTATTTCCTCTATAATTAAAGATCTCTAAATCCTAAACCAAATACTAGAAAATCAAATTCAGTACTATGCTGTAAGATAATGCGCCATGGCCAATTAAGGTTTATTTTGATAATGCAAGGGTAGCTCGTTACTTAGAAACTTAATGATATAATTCATCACGTGAAATGGATAAAGAAGGAAAGCCACTGAACCAGGCTGATAAATGCCAGGGAGACTTTTGATTGAACACAAAAGAAACTGGGAAGACAGAGGCACAGCCAGACATGGTGGGGTGAGCGTCACCCTGAACTAGCCAGCAACCCCCCCGACACGAGAAACGGGCGTGTTCGCACGAGAACCAGAATCAAAGATTTAAAAACCCGTGACTTGTATTTGATAATGTTTTAGCTGATGCAACAAGGCAAGAAATAGATAGAAGGGGTATGAACAGTGAAAGGAAGGTACCGAGACGAGCCATGTGTAAGAAGAGACCCTAACACTTTGCGGACGGCTGCGACAATGAATAGACAGGAAGCTGTACTCCCGGTCCAGAATCCCGAATATTGCAGAGGCTTCATCTTCTTGTTAAATATATATTTATAACAGTAAAGACAGAGGGGGCCTGGCAGGGCCAGGAGCAGGCAGATCATCAGCACAGGTACGAACTTTAGGATGGGGCCAAAGAAGAAGAATGAGGTATTTCAAACCAGGGGCAAAGGTGGATTACTTAATAACGTGTCTGGGGTCAATTACATAACCACTCAGAACCGAATTAATTAATTCAAACCCATAATTTATAACTTTCTCTAAATAAGTTTTAGGTGGTTTAAATATTTAAATGTAAAAAAAAAATGAAACCAAGGAAACACTGGAACCCGATTTTACATGGATATGTGTATGTTTCCGTGCTAAAGAATCTTTTTCCACAGACAGAAAAGGCAGACCCCTTAAAAAATATTAAGGAAGGGCCGCCTGGGTGGCTCAGTCGGTTAAGCGTCCGACTTGGGCTCAGGTCACGATCTCGCGGTTGGCGGGTTCGAGCTCCGCGTGGGGCTCCGCGCTGACAGCTCGGAGCCTGGAGCCTGCTTCGGAGCCTGTGTCTCCCTTGCTCTCTGCCCCTCCCCTGCTCGCTTTCTCTCTGTGTCTCAAAGAAATGAATAAAGGTTAAAAAAAAAATCAAACCAAGAAAAAGAATGAAATGTGCCCTGGCTTCATGAAGCACCTCTCCCCGAGGACTCCTGTGTTTTAGGGCTGCTCTCAGTCTAGACGTGTTTTCAAGAGTGCTGAGGTGAGCCCGGCACATCCACGTTTGGTTATTTTGTACATAAAGTGAAAAAACTCTCTCACCCCAGGAAGGGTTGTCTGTGGTTAGCACTGAGAAAAACAAGTAAGGGACGACCTTTGTATCAATCAGGGTCTCAGCAGGAAAAAGAATTTATGCCGGTGGTTCGCTAAAGGATGTGGAAACAAGGGGCTCCCTGGGAGGGTGGGCAGGGTTAAGGGAGGCAGCACTAGAGGTGGGGGCCCCAGGCAAGCAGGAATAGGGGGTGTCCCGCCCGGGTTCTGAATGGCGGAGCCCACAGACGCCTGGAACCTGCAGGCGGGCAGGGGCGCAGGGGTGGGAAGAAATCCACCTGTCTCTCCTCCCGCCCTCTGGCTGCTGCTGGTGCCCCCGTTGACTGTAGCCAGCTCAAAGGCAGCCGGCAAGGGGGCCCTGGGCGAGGCTGCCTGACCGACTGCCAGACGCCCCCTCAAACCCACGTCCACACGCAATCTCAGAATGTGACCTTACTTGGAAGCGTCTTCGCAGGTACCATCGGTTAAGGATCTCGAGACAAAATCATCAGGGATGGGGGGCGGGGGGCTTATAAGGCCGGTGTCCTTATAAGAAGCAAGGAGGCCACAGAGTGGCACCCAGAGAAGAAGGCCGCGTGAGGACAGAGGCAGAGACTGGATTGGTGTGGCCACAAGCCCGGGGAGACCACTGGCAAACCCCTCTCCAGCGTCTCCAGAGGTAGCGTGGCCCTGCCCACGCCTTCACTTCAGACGTCTGGCCTCCGGAGCTGTGAGAGCACACACTCTGAAAGAAAACCGAACTTGTGTATCCCCTGAAAAACTTGCACCAAAGAGCCAAAAAGCGGAAGGAACACAAAAGTTCGTTAACAGACCGACGAGAACACAAAATGTGGCCTATCCCTGAAATGGATTACGATTCAGCCCTGAAGAGGCAGGAACACCATGCTGGCCACGTTTCAACATGGACGAGCCTTCAAAACGTCGCCCTCAGCGGAAGAAGCCGGGCTCCAGAGGCCCTGTGTTGTGGGATTCCCCTTACGTGAACCGCCTCGAGCAGGCAAAGCCGTAGAGACAGGAGGTAGGCTAACGAACGCTTGGCGTGGGGGAGACGCGGGGCCGGCGGCTGCCAGCGGGTACGCACATTCTTTCCGTGCTGATGAAAATGTCCTAAAATTAGCAGGGACGGCTGCACAACCGTGTGCAAACCCCCCCGAGTTGTAGGCTTGCAAAGGGTCAGTTTTATTGCACGTGCATGGTCGTTCCGCGACTTCTTAAAAGAACTCCAGACCCTCGGGGGGAAAAATGTATTTTCTTGTGGCCTTGCCAAGATCTCTGCAAAGAATGTGTATTTTAATAAAGCTGTTCGGAGGTCTTGAAATTTCCCGTGACAATCAACCCATATTACTGTCACTTTGCCGTGCAATTTATATTCTTCTGAGTCGGGTCACTTGTGTTTATTTTCTGGTGGGGCGTCCTCAGCAGGAGGGAACGGGTCTCTTTTGCGGCCCTGTGCTCAAATTTCTTCACATTACATCGGTAGAAACTTAGCAAATTCCTTCAGAGTGAGTGGTCCTGCCTCTCTGGTGTTTTCTGTCCCATTTAAATATGTTCTAGCATCTCAAGTTAAAAAAAAAATCCCTTCTCGGCAATGAAATAAAGTATTTTTGTTTGTAAACATCAAAGGCTCTTTTTTAAAAACATTTTATGCTCCTCACATACTCTAAATCTCTTTTAATACCCCTGGTTTAGAATTAATCAAGCAGTGTAATATGATCTATAACACCGTATCATATAATAAGGATTTGATCTCTGGGGCTCTGAAGTAAAGGATAGAATATTTGTCACCATAGATAGCTATTTATCAAAGGAATATAAATTAAAAATAAAAACTTTCCGTGCTCCGTCAATGCATGACTCGTTTATGAGTGGAAAGAAATCTCCACGATAGGATTTTTTTTCTTCAAGGCTAGAATATTTAAAGCTGCATTTCACAATGGAGTTTTGTTTACAAGGGTATTTAAATGTGAAAATATCCGTGGGTGGCTTGAGGCTAAAAAATGTCATATATTTCTAAAGGCTTGACATCGGATTTTATCTGGCACTCCGATATACGGGTCACGTGAGTAACTGGCAATGTCTCACACTGGGGGGCCTTGACTTTGATACTTTTGAATCCCTTGCTCCTGAAGCGGACTGTAGGTGGGACCCTCCTGCTTGGGTCTCTACCTCTGGCCGTTTCAGAGTCCGTCTTCAAGTCAGAGCTTTATTTCAGTAAAAGGCGAGTGCCTCTCTGTGTGCCATGCACAGATCTGCAGAGAGAAAGGGGGCGGTGGGTGTGAGCCCATGCACGGGTGCTCAGGCTCTCAAGTCTAGTGACCTAAGGGCTGCTCACTGAACGAGCACCTGAGACAGGAGAAATGAATGAGGCGTGGTCGTACAGCTCAAAGGATTCAGATGCCGACGACCTTTTGCCTTCGAGCAGCGCCCTGGGTCCTCAAAGCCACCTCCCCGCTTGTCCAGCGTCCACGCAGGCAGCTGAAACGTGTACCATGTTGGGTTATTTCAGCAAAAAGTCTACTCGGGGTGAGATTATTTAACCTACATGGACACTCCCCTCCCCAATGTTTTTGGGGGTACAGACGCGAACTAAACACCGATTTGTCTCATAGGTTAAGAAGCTCAGATGAATCTCATGTTTGGAGTTTAGAAACTTAGTAGGTTTCCAAGTAGATCTCAAATTCAATGGTGGGACAGTCACACAACTGTTCTTAACGGTGGTAAAGTTCACAACTGCAATGACAATGGCAATGGCAACCTCTGTGAAGCACTCAGCGCCCTGTGGATTGGAAGACGTATTTCTCATCTCTGCAGACAGCATCGGCTTTGTCCTCGGTGGTGTCCCAGAATCGCTGGGGCTGGGAGGCAGGTGTGACAGCTGCCAGAGCTTCCTGCCCGGGCTCGAGCTTGGCCACAGCTGTTCATCTTTTGCGACTTCCTTCAACTTCTGTACAACGTCAGCGCTGTGTGTGTTGGGTTTAGCGGCGGTGGAGATGTGAGCCCAAAACTACGCACCCATGTGCTTCTGGAAAGCGGGCTTATGAACAAAGGCACATGTTTGTCTTAAGAGAAGTGAGTCTGGCTCCACATTTTCCTTCCAAGGCGACATTAAAGTGCTTCCGGGAATCCAAGAAAAGAAAACACCCGCCAACACCCGCCAACGAAAGAGGCTAAGATAGAAGCTGGATTGGCCAGCACGGGCCAAGCAATACGACTAGGGACAGCAGGGACAGTCAAGAGTCTCCGGAGAGATGGGAGAAATCTCACAGCCGAGAGGGCATGATACGGCCGTTCATGTGTCCGTGAGATTATCATTAAGATATTGTGGCATACTTTAACGGGCAGGGACTTTTCTTTCTTAGCTACTGTCTAACAAACCAACCTCGAACTTCACTCGGTTAAAATACAGACAACCGTTAATTTTGCATGATAACGAAAAGTCAAGAGACAGGCCAGCCAGACTGGTGTGGCGACTTCTGGGGTTGACCGCCACCCGAGCTTTCTTCCGTCTTCCTGCTCCACCATCCGTGGGGGGAGTGACTTTGACCTCCACAGCTACCTCACGGTTGCAAGACAGGTGCCGCTGCCCCAGACTCGCCTGCGTTCCGGGCAGAAAGGAGAAGGAAGCTCCGGGCGAGGGCTAACGTTAAAACTGAGCTGTTCGACGGTCTCTAAACCGTCTCTTATCGGCCTCTAGGACCTTTCAGAAAAAAAATTTTTAAAGAGGGCTTAGTGTTTAGGAGGGGCGTAACAGGTAGTTGACTAGAAAGGGTTTCACGACGGGCTGCAAGGAACTGTTCAGAGTATCAGACAACAGCGGGGCTCTGCTTACTCGGGGAACACAGCAGTCGGGCTCTTTGTATTGCTGGCGGGCAGACACGGGCATCATACACGCGAGCGGCCTCTGGTCACCGCACGCTGGCCGTGGCCCGTGCTGCGCGAGCGGACCCTCATCGCCGGTTCCCTCGCGCCTGAAATATTCCGCCCCCAGGTGCCAGCACGCACCGCTCTCTCACTTGACCCGACCTCTGCCCGCTCGCTCTTGAGCTACCCCCAGTCAGCGGCACACCCGGCCCTCCACGCCCTGCCTGGAGGCCGGGGTCGGGACTCTGCCCGGCCTGTTTCTCCTTGGCCGGCTGCCTCAACCCATGAGGGGAGGGCTCCGGTGCGGGAGAGAGGCCGCAGGGAGAAGGGGGGGCCCGCTCCTCCCTGCTCGCTGGCTGGCCCTGTCCGAGTCACCAGGCACCCGCACTGTGTCCACCCCCAATGCAGCAGGCGGTTCCAGCCGCCCCCCTCCCCCCAGAGTAGCCCGGCTGTCCCAGCAGCAGGCCCCTCCGGTGAGCTCCTGAGCTGCCTGCACCGAGGGGACATCACCCCCTGTCCGGAGTAACCCCAACTTTGTCCCCGCTCCCCCAGCCCTAGCATGGCCGTGGTTCGCGTGGTTACCACCCCTGGGTCACCCCCCTGCTCCGTCTGGCTCTTGTCAGCCCTCCGCCCCCCGTGTGACCTGTTCCCGGGGCTGCGTCCACCTGCTGAAACGCCCGCCGTGGCCTCTGCCTCGACCGCACTGGGCTGGCACCTGCCCCTTCTGAGATGATGCCTCCCGTCGTCCTGCCCCCTCTCGGCTTCACTTCTGCACAACCCTCCCCGCGCCCCCCCCACCCCCCGTGCGTGTGTGCAAGCTCCGGGGCGGCGGGGGGAGCCTTCCCTCACTCAAATCCTGCTCCACCCCCAGCCCCCGGTGCACCCCTTGGCACATTGTGGGAGCCCGGAAGCACACGGTGAAGGCACTGGCTCGCCTACGGCCACAAGCGGTACCGCCCCAGGTGTCAGCAGACCAGGCCGGGGCTCCCCTCAGTGTCGTGCACGCCCCCGGGCATGTGTTTCTTACTCACTATCAGAAAAAAATAATAATAACTAGCTTGGCTGCTGTAACAAAATGCCGTCAACTGGGCGACATGGACCACAGAAAGCTACTCTCACGGTTCTGGAAGCTGGGAGTCTGAGACCAGGGTGCCTGCACGGCTGGGTTCTGGTGACAGCTCCCTTCCTGGCTTGCCGACGGCTGGCTTCTGGCTGTGTTTTCACGTGCTGACGAGAGAGAGAGAGAGAGAGAGAGAGAGAGAGAGAGAGAGCACCTTCTGGGGAGTCCCTCCTTCTAAGGGCACTAATCCCACCACCAGGGCCCCACCCTCATGACCCCCCCCCCCCCAAGCCCCTCATCTCTAAATATCATCATGTGGGGGGGGGCAGGGCTTCAACGCATGCATTCTGGGGGACACCCTTCAATCCACAGCAGATTCTCTCTCCCCCGCCCTTTGATTACGGGATTTCTGTTGAGTGGCGTATTCGGTTTTCCTTCACATTTTCTTCTGTAGCTGCTGGACCGAGTCTACTGGGTGCCTCAACCTCTTTAAAAAAGAATGCATCTCAGATCAAATGCCATTTTCCCTGCAGATTCAATTAGTTATGAAGCTGGTGTGGAATGTGCCAGCAATAGTTGGACTGAGGCAACCCACCAGCTGTTCACACCCACATTCCTGACCGTCCTGCAGAAGGAGATTTATTCTGAAGTCCCTTAAAAGCATCGCCACATCACGAGGGCACACGCTCTCCGGTTGAGTGCATCGTGCCTTCAGAAAACTGAATCCTTGGCAATTGCTCACTTTGCCTTTCTTGATATAAAAGGATTTTTCTGGCTAACCCTACAGGCAGAACGGAAAGATGGGCGTCGCCCACCGAAGTGCGTTGCTGGGTATCTGAGCAGCCTCCCCGGAAATGGTGTCTTAGCCACTGCAACCATCCAGCAGTTTCCTACGAGGCGGCGAGGATTCGGGGGCTTCGGGAACACAAACACGGCGTCAACGCCAGCCACGTTCCTCCCTGGAAGCAGCCGCACGCTACTCTGGCGAATTTCAGCAGGAAAGGGATTTACCCCAAGGATGTCGGCAAACCCGCAGAGCCGGAAGTTGGGACGGTGGCTGCCGGGGGCTGGAGGGACGGGGAGTGGGTGGTGAGTGCTTGACGGGCGCAGAGTTCTGCAGGGTGCAAAGGGGTCCGGGGGTGGGCGGTGGTGAGGACCGCACCGCCCTGGGGATGTGTCGCATGCCACAGACCGGTTAAGATGGGAGATGATTCTAAAACGGCTATCCGACAGGAAAGAGACTTTCTCGGACGACCCAAGTTCCTCCGCCTGCAGACGGGGGCACGGTGGCCATCACCACACTCTTGCCCGATGTTGTCACCTGCCGGTCCAGCCACACGAACCTGGGGAGACAGGCAGCGTGCACCTGGACGGGAGATCTTTCTTTCAGGTCCCACCGTCCTCTGCTTTCAGGGTCGGATGAAGACGGAATCCCACAAAGCCACATCTCTGCAGCCCATCCTCTAACGGTGGCTGACGTGCAGCCCTGAAGGCCACGGACGAGACAGCTCAGTGCAATTGCTGTAACAGCACCCTCGACACACGCACTCCTCGCATGGGACAGATGAGGAAACCCCGGCTCTGAGATATCGTACAGCCAGCTCGAGGATCACGGGTTCGTTTTCGAGCAGAATTTTGACCCAGGCTGTCTCTTTCAGGAACCTGCAAAACAGTGTGTGTGCACACAAGTGTGCGTGGGTGTGCGTACTTTTGGGTGCACAGACATGGGGGTCTCTCGGGGGTACCCGGACCCATCCGCAACAACACCGTCGCGGACGTGCTTTGGAATTTAAAGCACAAGTTGACGGATGTCCGCACACATTGAGGTGAGAGTTTCATTTCACCAGACTTTTCTTCGAGAGATTTTCCCATTACATGATGTCTACGTTCATAGGTGCCTGGGTGAATGCGGAGGCTGGACAGAACAGCACCAGAGCAGAACGGTGTAACGCAGAGCTCATGGAAGTAACTGGAGGCAGCAAGGTGTAGGGGTCAAGACCTTGAGTCCCGGAACCAGCCCCGGGGCTCAAACCCCCATCTACCACACATCAGCCACGAGATGTGGGCAAACGGCTTAATCTCATGCCTCCGTGTCCCCATCCACACGGTGGGAATAATAATCATATTAGCGATGTCATAGGGTTGTTCTGAGAGTTAACAAAGTGACCTAAGTCCTTTTGTGTAATCCAAATAGCTCCGAGACCCCACATTTGACAGTAAGTAACGAGGCTACCTGTAGTTTTATGGAATATTACCGCGTGGAGTTGGGTCTTGCTATTACAGAGGTTACCCCAGTTTCAAAACACATCTAAGGAGTTGGGGTAAGGAGTCGGGGAACCATCCAAGCACAGCCCTCCACACACAGCGAATGCTATGTCAATGCTGCTATAGTTGACTCGTGCGAAAATACAGAAATACACAGAGCACGTAGACCTAGATAGATTTAAACACACACACACACGCACACACACACACACACACACACACACACACGCGTGCGTGCGTCCACTCTGGTTTGTCCTCCACGGCCTTGTGTTCTCTGTCTCATCCAAACTACTCTGATCCAGGGCGCCTGGGGCATGCTGGGTGAGGACACCCCTGCTACTGGGTTGAAGTTTAAGGCCCTGGGTCTTATAAGCTTCAGCTGCAACGATCCCAGGGAATCAGGCAGCCACGTGGGCCATGGCGTTCCAAGGAGCGCTCATCACCGAGTTACAACAGTCCTATAGGTTGAGGTCTTGTTTACGCAAAAAAGTTTATCGCTGGAGGATTATTATTTTGTTTTTCCCAAAGTAAATATTTTAGATCGTCTTGTTGCAAAACAAAATGCCTTAAATTGGCGTCTGTAAACATTGGTAATCAGAGATTTTAAGTCTGAAAATTTTAGCTCGTTTTTCGGCTTGATAATATGAGCGATGTCCCGAATAATAATCTTTAGTGTTACTTTGGAATCCTTTGGAATATAGTCAAATTTTAGAGACACCATGTTTCTTTCTTTCTATGTTTATTTTTATGTAGAATACAGGTTAATATCACCTATACTACATATAATCTATATTACATAGCTACATATATTATGCATATAATTTAAATGTAATTATAGGGGCACCTGGGTGGCTCAGTCAGTTAAGCCTCAAACCTTGGCTCAAGTCATTGTCTTGCGGTTCATGGGTTCAAGCCCCGTGTTGGATTTTGCACGTGTGCATAGGACTATTTAAAATTTCTTTTTAATGTTTATTTATTTTTGAGAGAGAGAGAGAGAGAGAGAGAGAGACAGAGCATGAGCAGGGGAGGGGCAGAGACAGAGGGAGACACAGAATCGGAAGGAGGCTCCAGGCTCTGAGCTGACAGTACAGAGCCCAACACAGGGCTCAAACCCACAAACCATGAGATCATGACCTGAGCCGAAGTCAGATGCTTAACCGACTGAGCCACCCAGTCGCCCCAGCAACTAGAGCTTTAAAATGAGATTTGCTACATTATATACAAGCTCTCACGGTGTTTTGGCTCAGCGGAAACGAGACAAGGGGCCCAACTTCCCCCCCAGATTTTATGCAATGTTTCAAACATATAGAAAAATACAAAGACCTGCAGGGAGGACGCCCACTCCTGGACGCTAACACGGACCCTCTGCTGGAGCTGCCTTACCATCCGTCTGTCCGTCCGTTCGCTTATCCATCGTCCCATCTTCAGGTTTTGATGGCAGGGGCCTGATCCGAACTGCCAGCCACTCTCTCTCTGGCCCATTTAAACAGCACGAAGGGGCAAGACATCCCGGCAGCTGGAAGAGAGAATTTTACGCGCCCGCAGCACCCACCCCTCCCGGGCTGGACGCTGACTTTTCCATCACAAACCTCCTCCACCCAGCTCTGTGCCCAGCTGACAATAATTCGACACAGATCTCATCATCCAGACAGAAATCAGCCAGGCATTCTCTGGGTCAGGCTCGGAAATAGCTTTAGAAGCTCGAAGCTTCACGGAAAGGGGGCCTTCTGGGCACACAGAACTTCAGGCAAGCGTGCAACTCAGGTGTTCACCTCTACCCGTCTCTACGTCCCTAGGCATTCTGACAGCCGCCACCCTGCTCCCCAGGGCAAACCCTTCCAGCACCCGGAAGGCCCCCTCAGCCCGTCCTCGTGAGCACACCCGTCCCACAGAGAGAATCGCAGATCCGTTCTCTGCAGGCCAGGCCGAGGCTCCTGCCCGCTGCTTCTGGTGGTGGAGACACTCCCACTCCACCCAGGCAAGGGGGGCTGAGACTCTCGGTGCTGGCTGCACATGCCGGTCCCTTGGGGTCGGCCCCAGCATCTGTGAGGCCGGGTGGGAATCCATGGCTCCTGTCCCCGCCGCGATGAGTGAGGCTGCATGAGGGGCATCACATCGCCTTGTTAGGAATACCGTCTCTCTCTCCCCCAAAGCAGGCTGCGCTGTGTCGCGATCCCTCAAGTGGGTCGTATGTACATCAAAGCCCACGAAACCCCACCCTAGATGATGCAGCCCTTCTCTCCCCTATGCTCACCTGGCTGGCCCCAGGCCCTCACCTGGTCAGCCCCACCCCCTCACCTGGCCGGCCCCACCCCTCACCTGGCCGGCCCCACCCCTCACCTGGCTGGTCCCACCCCTCACCTGGCCGGCCCTAGCTTCAAGGTCACCTTCCCAGAGATGGTTACAGTATCACCCACACCCCAGCTCATCACCCTGCTGTTTCCTTCCTCCCTGGTGTCCCTATCTGGAATTCAATTTTTCCTGTGTTTGCATGTCTATTTTCTGCCTCACTCTCCTTGCAAGGTTGTATGTACCCTCCACAGCAGCAGAATATTTGCATGTCTCCTTATTATGATGATCCCAGAACCAAGAATAACATTGTTCACTCATTTCTGAATAATACTCCTGCAACTGCTGTGGACACTTTTCGAATGACATCCTGAATTAAGCGTGCCCTTTTTCTTTTTCGTTTTCAAACCTTTATTCATTTTTGAGAGACACAGAGACAGCATGAATGGGGGAGGGGCAGAGAGCGAGGGAGACAGAATCCAAAGCAGGCTCCAGGCTCCGAGCTGTCAGCACAGAGCCCGACGCGGGGCTCAAACTCACGAACTTTGAGAACCTGAGCCAGAGTTGGATGCTTAACGGACTGAGCCCCCCCAGGCGCCCCAAACATGCCCCTTTTCTTTTCATAGACATCCTCTCTCCGATCAGATCTGAAATCTTAAAAACCTATCCCTCTGATAATTTGCATTTGTCCTGAATGCCTAGCCTGGAAACTTCTTGTGTATAGCAGGTGTACAATAAATGTAACCTGTGGATGGCGAGCAAGGTTTTTTGATTCAGTTCATTTTTAAGTCATACGTAAATTCAACGTCCGATGTCCTAGGGAGAGGCAGAGAAGGTGCTGTGACTCCCGGATCCACAGAAATACTGATGATCGGAGCTGCTCACCTAACAGGACTGGGTAATTTAGATTTTGCTTCTATTTCCATTCCTGTCCACCAAGACAGAAAGACCCTGCCATCATGCGGAGGCAGGAGGAAGGCAGATGTCCTCGAATTTCTCTGAACTGGATGATCGTCTCCTGCCTTCCGCGGTCATTTGCTCAGGAAATGCCCAAGTCACTATTGCAGATGTGAGATGGCAGTGGTCACTTCCGGGATGGAAATGTGTGGGCTTCCTACGCGGCGAACGAGAAGGAGCCAGGAACCTCACGTTCCCGCTTGTTTTACCCTTCACCTGTCAGCACAGCACGCGCTAAAACCTATTTGGCCGTGCGGGAACCCCTTCCCCTGGATGATGATCAACGCTCTGGGAAATGTCATTGGCCTCACCGGGCGGGAAGGAAGACCAAAACTTCAACCGGGTCTCCTGCTGAAGGTCCTCAAACCGAGACCAGTGCACGAGCCACAGACGGAAGCCTCGGGACGTGCCCCCTGTTCCCAAGTCCCCGGACAAATGGAGCCGTCCTGTTTCCCACCTCGCCCCGGAGCCTGGCACTTGGCGCTCAGGGGAAGCAAGAGAGGGACGGTGGCAGTCCATGTCGGGTTCTCCGACTCAGGTCTGCTCGGTCCCAGACTCCGTCGGGGAAGGGTCCGAGCCTCGGACAACAGTTGAAAAGTGGAAAGGCACACGGCAAATCAACCCCTGCCTATTATGTGCTATTCAAAACAGAAATGCTGGGGGGGGGGGCGGGATTTAGGGATTAAAAAGCGATCTAGCGTCCTAGACATTCAGGCAAACCCCTCTGCAGGGAAGGAGAGGAGGGGAAACTTTGTGAAAGGGTCTGAGGAGGCCAACGAGGACGACGACGGCTTAGAAAGGGAAGGGGAACACTTGGGGCCGCGCCTTGGAAGTGAGAGGCGGCTCCCCCCTGCCGGGGACTTGATGAATAATCCTGGAGCCTCAAGCTGAGCCTGGCTCTCCGCGGGCCGCCAGACCCTGCACTGCGATCAAGGCGGGGCTCAGCCGTTCTAAACGCAAATGAGGGGGCCCTTTCCACCGGGGCCCAAAGGGGAGGATTAGAGACAGAGTTCAAAGCTCCAAAATGGCTCATTCATGCTTTCTTTTCTCCTCCCCCCCTTTATTTTTTAAAGGGGCCAGAAATATGGTTCGTTATTATCTCAAGTTATTGCTACAAAGAATTCCGAAATTAAAAGATAAGCACACTGAGGAAGCTCAGTAATTTTCATAAAAGAGGACTTAAAACAGATGTGCCCTCTTTAATCGAAGCACGCTTGAAAAAATAGAAATGCATTTTTAACATAGCAGGGGACAATCACATGGCTGTGCGTTTGTCTCCCGAGGATCCCTGTGTGTGAACATGGCGGGTCTGGGGAGACAGCAGTAACGTGTAACTCGGCCACCAACGGCTAGGAAAAGCCTTTTATCTCCCGGCCCTGGGCCGGATGACCTGTGTCTGTGTGCCAGACCTTTGGCTAACTGGATAATTTAATCTTTTTGACATCGTTAAATAATCTGCCGTTCAGAATGTGTTGACGTCATTCAAGCCACTGACCTTCTCTGGAAGGAAAGCCAAGATGTTGTCAACAACTTACCCCTGTCCCTCTGCTCATCACGAGAGGGACGTCTTCACGCTTTCGGTCAACGGTTGACGCAAGACACGTTCACTTTTAAAGGGTGCTTGTTGGTCACCAGGCTTGAGCCTTCATTCGTTCGCCAGAGTGGTGGTGGCTTTGCGTCCGCTCTTACCAAGCCCCTCTTTATCTCCGCTCCTTTCCTATGTGGCACCCCTTGAAATACAAGAGGGGAAAGAAAGTGATTTCTCCGATGTTGTAAGTGGAGGGACGAAAGGCAATGAGACTAACTACTATCAGAGACAAACATTTAAACAATATTTAGAAACAACAACTCCAGGGGCGCCTGGGTGGCTCAGTCGGTTCAGCGTCCGGCTTTGGCTCAGGTCATGATCTCGAGGTTCATGAGTTCAGGCCCCGCGTCTGGCTCTGTGCTGACAGCTCAGAGCCTGGAGCTTGCTTTGGATTCTGTGTCTCCCTCTCTTTCTGCCCCTCCCCTGCTTCTGCTGTCTCTTTCTCTCTCTCAAGAATAAATAAATGTTAAAAAAATTTTTTAGGGGCGCCTGGGTGGCTCAGTTGGTTGAGCATCCGACTTCGGCTCAGGTCACAATCTCACGGTCTGTGAGTTCAAGCCCCACGTCGGGCTCTGGGCTGACGGCTCAGAGCTTGGAGCCTGCTTCGGGTTCTGTGTCTCCCCCTCTCTCTGCCCCTCCCCTGCTCATGCTCTGTCTCTTTCTGTCTCAAAAATAAATAAGAACATTAAAAAATATTTTTTTAAACGTTTAAAAAGTGTTATTAAAAAAAAAGAAAAGAAACAACAAGTCCAGTAGCAACGGCAATCTCTACCCTCTGTTATCCTATCTCAGCACCGGGTCCTGAAAGACTCAAATGGTTTTTCTCAAGTTAGGGAGATCACTGTGGGGTTTTCGTTGTTGCTGTTATTGTTATTTTAAGTATTTATATTTTCCACAAAAACAACTTAGTGTTTTATATTGTCCTCAGCAAGCAAGCAAGCACCTAGCTCCATGACATGGTTCCACAAATACCTACTGACTTGGGATGATTAGATGCTTCTAGAATTACTCCGTTTCCTCTCTTAATTTAGAAATTGAGCTACCCAGACCAATTCCTCCTGTGCCGGATCGTGAGAAATTATAGGATCTTTTAGGGTCTGGGGAACTTTCTCCAAATCACCTGTCCTGTTCATCCTCATCCAGACTTCACCTAGAACCCGTCTAAAGTAATGGTAGTGACCCAAGGGACTTTAATAGGACTGGGTAATTTTTGTTTTATTTGCACTAATTTATTTCTTGGGCGTCTACATTGTTTTCTTTCTATCCTTTACTTTAACGTTTAAGTAACTCACTTTAAGTAGGTAATGCGTGTACAAGGTAGCAAATTCAAAAGGTACCAAATGGAAAGGAAGTCACAGTCCCCTCCCCCACTCCCCAGCCAGTTACTTCCTGCCCACAGACTTCCATTCTTACCATTTTCTTACGTGTCTTTCCAGAGACATCTTTGTCCGTGTAAGAAGGTCTATCGCTCTGTCTCCATATGTATGCTTTTAAATATTTCTCCAATAGCGTTGTGCTAATTGCCCCATATTTTTCATTCTGCTATACCCTGAAAACTTAATTTTTAGAACTTGTTTCAAGCATTTAAAAGTGTCACAGAGGTAGTAAAGGAGTTACTGCTCATAGTGAGAGATAAGAACGAAATATATGGTGTAAAAACTCGAAGTCCCCCCGTATCTGCTGTTTCCCCCTCCTACGCCCTGAGTTTTTGTCCCCAAAATGGCGGCTGTTAAAGCTCTGTAGTCTGTCTCAGCCTTTTTCTGTCGATTCACCTAGATATGTGTGTACACGTCCGTATAGAGATAACGCCCATGATGTTTGTTCCCTCCTCCGTCCTAAGGATCTTTTCTTGGGGGTACGGGCAGATCTAGGTCCGTCTTGCGGTCATGTTCAATGTGTCTCCCGCAAAACCCACGTCCAGCCATCAGAAAATTCTCCCAGCGTGAGTTTGAGAATATTTCTAGAATCTGAACACGTCTTCGCTGCTACCACCTGCCCTGAGCACCACGATCTTTCACCTAATTGTTGCCATGGCCTGCTGGCCATGGCAACCAGATGTCCTGTTTCCTCCCTCCTTCTTCTCCCTTTGGAATGTGAGCAGCCATGTTGGGCCCCGGGTGGAAAAACATGGGGTCCCAACAGATATCTGAAACAATGTTTCCTCCAAACCTCTTGTTAGGTCATCTTGAATAGTCTTCTGTTACTTGTATCTCAGGGCAACCTAACTGATATAACTAGATTGTAGAAGTTATCATAAATTGTATATTCCATAGGCCTTAAGATAGTTTATTCATAAGGATCTACGTGTAGACAGCTATAAAATTATCCATACCCTAATCCCACCTTGTGGAATAAAACCCAGAAAACCACCCATCTAAAAATATCTTATCCAGAGTATTTAAAGCTTGGGTTATATATATATATATATATATATATATATGAGAAATTGGAAAGAATTCTATGCCCAGGAACCGGGAATGCTCTGGAAAACCGTGACTTACCATTATAACTGAATATGATGTAAGTGTTCAGATTACCAAGCACAGTAGCTCCATTAACACGGGGGAACACGATATAAGAATAACATTAAGGTGAAAAAAGCAAGATAAATTTATGTCTGTATTGCCATAACTCTAACAGGATAGGTTCATAAAGAAAACTTACATAAAGTTGGATTTGTTAAAATAGTATTTTCTACAAAATAATCTGCGTATAATTATGTTTTAAAATTCTCACTAAAGTGAAAAAAATCCGGATCGGAATCAAAGGAATAAAGCGTTCCCCTCGTCTCTTTTTAAGTCCAATGCTTTTCTGTTAAATCTTAACATCCTTCGTGGTAGGAAGATTTTAATAGCAAGTCTGCGTTGTTTGCCTCAAATAAGTGCTGGGTGTGTAAGAGGTGGCGGGGCGTTCCGGTTCAAAATGTGAACTCTGCGATCATGTTGCCTGCACTTGAATCCCCCCCGCTGCCACTTACTGGTGTGTGACACGGGGAAAGTCACTCGACTTGTCTACAAAATGGAGAATGATGACGACGGTGCTAAAAATGAAAATGATGGTGGGGCGCCTGGGTGGCTCGGTCGCTTAAGCGTCCGACTTCCGCTCAGGTCACGATCTCGCGGTCCGTGAGTTCGAGCCCCGCGTCGGGCTCTGTGCTGACGGCTCAGAGCCTGGAGCCTGCTTCAGACTCTGTGTCTCCCTCTCTTTCTGACCCTCCCCCATTCATGCTCTGTCTCTGTCTCAAAAATAAATAAACATTAAAAAAATTAAAAAAAAAAATGAAAATGATGGTGATGATGATGGCGGTAACCACCTAATGAAGTAGCTCCAGGCATTGAAAGAGTTTGCAAATATAAAAGTAGTTAAAACAATGCCTTACCCATACCGAGCTCTAGGGAAACAAAACATTTTATTATATGCGATTAATGAGTGACTTAGGTATTCGATGGCTAAACATCTTAATTCTGGAGGGTCACCACTTTTGCTGTCAATTTTCATTATGTAATATTTAAGGGCCAGACACAGAGTGGACTGACAGAAGAAAAAATACGAATATAATCTGGCCCGTATTACATTAGTCTTTATATCAATGCAATCATAAACATAAATGTTACTATTTTCTTTTAATGAAAGAAAGGGCAATGATGAGGGTCATAACGAAGCTCTGACCAACTAACGGGCGTTAGGTCTGGGTGGTTCGTAAACCGTACATATTAGAATTTTCCGGAGAAACAGAACTCGTAGGGTATTTATTTATTTATCGACGTTAGGTTTACTAGAGGGATTGGCTCATGTGGTTGTGGAGGCTGGGAAGTCACATGATCTGCCACCTGCAGCTGGAGACCCGGGAAGGCTGGGGGTGTAATTCAGTCTGAGGCCAAGGCCTGGGAACCACAGGAGCCAATGGTGTATCTTCCCGTCTGAGGCTGAAGGCCTTGAACCCGGGCCGGGGGACTGAGACACAGTGGTGTAGTCCTGGAATTCAAAGACCCAAGAACCAGGAGCTCTGGTGTCCTAGGGCAGAAAATGGACATCCTGGCTCAGGAAGAGAGAGCAAAAAATCCCCCCTTCCACAGACACCCCCAAAGGATTGGATGGAGCCTGCCCACATTGATGAGGGTCATTGTCTTTACCCACCTCCCCACTGACATGCAAATGTCTTCCAGAAACACCCTCATAGACACGCCATGGCCATCTGAGCATCCCTTAGTCGAGTGAAAACTGACTAACATTAGCCATCACGCCATAGATGAAAATTCAAAAACTTTAAACCCTTTTCTCTTGAATGTAAGTCCTAACGGCGAATTTGACTGTTGGGAGCTCTCATTTAACCAACTTCGTATTACAAAAAGAAATGGAACAAATATGGCATTTCCCCGTCATCCTTACTGCCTTGGAGATCATAGAAGGAATTTAAAAAGTAGCCAGGTGTGGACATTTTGGTATACTAAGGGGCTCACGGGTACATTCAACTTCATGGCTCACATTTCATGAAGATCTACACATTTTTAACATTTTAAAACTGATGGCATCCTGGCTCAGAGACGGTTCATGCACGAGTCCTGTGTCAGAGTCTCATCCGTCTCTGGGTGCCGAGGACGGAGACGTGTCATAGAGGACGTGACTTTGCAGGCCCCGGGGCAAGTCAGGGACCCTTACGAGGTTGGGTCTGGGGAGAGGGGACAACGCCAAGGTCACGATTCTCACCCGCACGCCAAATTTTCCAAGTTCAGAAACACTGCTCCCACGCACTCCTGTGTGAACCACTCCTGTGTGGGTCAAGTGCACAAGGGCCAGAAGGGGCCCGTGGCGGGTGTCCCGGCGCTGAGTGTGTGTGAGGAGAGCCTCTGGCCAAACCCACGAGCGGGAGGCAGACGCTGCCTCCTTGCCGTCTGTCTTTACCTCGCAGAAAAAGCCAGTTGGTGTGCAACTCCTTCCCACGGCTCTCCTGGGCGTCGGTCAGGAAATGTGGCGTCTTCCTGACCTCTGGTCCCGGGCTGGGGCCGAGTCGGGCACACAGCTCTCCAGAGGACTTGCTCAGCTAACTGCGCGTAGCTTCCTCCCGAGGAAGACTGTGTGTGTCTTGTTTTCTGCCTGAAGTCGCGGGTTGACTTTGGTTATCACCAACTCTCTGAAGGAACGGGATGCTTCCGCGTGGCGGGGTCGATTTTTATTTAGAGGGAGGCTGAGGACGCTCCCTTCTGCCGGGATGGGAGTCAGCAGGGGGTGTAGACAATGCACATTTATTTCCTCAGCTTTCTGAGGACCGGCGTGGTAGTTGGTGCTTTGAACATGTGCCTCTTTTTTTTATTTTAAAAAAATTTTTTTCTTAATATTTTTATTTATTTTTGAGACAGAGCATGAGCAGGGGAGGGGCAGAGAGAGAGAGAGACACACACACAGAATCTGAAACAGGCTCCAGGCTCTGAACTGTCAGCACAGAGCCTGACGCGGGGCTTGAACCCACGGACTGCGAGATCACGACCCGAGCCGAAGTCAGACGCTCAACCAACTGAGCCACCCAGGCGCCCCTGAACACGTGCCTCTTGGTCTACTGATGAGCTCGGGGAGCCAACAGGGGTGCTAGTAACAGCCAGCACGTCAGCGCGTGCCGGAAGGGTGCATCCTCCCCCCCGTAATCCACACGGGGACCTGGGTGCCATTATCACCCCCACTTTACAAACAGGCCAAGGACACACGGGGTAAGAGGTTAAGTAACGTGGCCAAGCGGTGGGAGAATCCAGCGGCCTGGAACCACTGTCCACACTCGAGGGGCCACTCTGGCGGTCTGTTGCTCCTGTGCAGGGCTGTGTTGTCCGTTGCAATCAACCCAACGCAGACTTCAGAATCAGCCGGATCCCACTTTGAAGGAGGCTCCGCCCCCCATTTTTTTCTCCGTGTGTCTTTGGTTAGCAGAAAAGTAATACCACCACCTTGCATTTTCGCTGCGTGGATTTAAGGTAACATACGTGGGATTCTGGGCACAGTGGTTGGCATCCTGCAGGAATCCGTCCGTCTCTGCAATTTTTGGTGTCACTGGACAGAAACCCTTACACTCTGGTCCACTCATGGCTGCAACCCTTCACCCGCCAGCTACCCCGGCAATGTCTGCTCTTACCTACCTACCTGCCCCAAATCTAACCTGCTTCATCGGTGGTTGTGCTCAAAAAATTCTCATAGTTGAGCCGTTTGACCAAGTTACAGGGTTCAGATCTATGTGTTTCTGAAGGAAACATTTTTTTTTAAAAACAGCCTTCACGCACGTTTTTACAGTTTTGTTGTGCATTTGTATGAATATATCCCGATAATTATGTTCAGCCATTGTTATAAATATCTATCCCTTGTGCTCTGGTCTGCCAGGAGAAGAATATAGGGTTTAACTACACCACAGTCACTGGAATTATGAAAATGTGAGCCACACTACAATGAAAATCGTCAGGGTCTCCCAGACGATAAGATCTGCAAACAAACTTCAAGACCTATCACTCTGATAGTTGGGGTACTTATTCCGTCTGTGGGTACGTTTTGCCAAAGTTTGTAGACTTGGGGTTATGTGAGTGAGTAAAGCATTAAAAATGAGAAGATTTCTGCTGCTTGGATTACTGGCATTTTACTGTGAACTTCATTTCAAGTTACGCAGAAGATTACATGTCTTGTGACACTGTTTATCTGCAGCATAAATGGCCTTATAATAACTACTTCTAAAGGACAATGGACTTCATAAATCGAGGCAAGCCTGTGGCACAGCAGACATCAAAGGAAGGGAGAGGTAAGGAAACCAGCATTCGGTCCTAGCTCTTAGTAGCTGCCTGAACTCTCATAAGGGAATGAATATTTTTGAACTCTGGCTTGCTCATCTGTGAATAGTAATAACCTCTAATTCCCAAGACTCTGAAGACGAAATGATTTGGTATCAGCAAAGCTCTCAACAACCATAAAGCATTATTGATAGCGGCTATAAAGAAAGACAGGGGGAGGGGGCTGTTGGGTGCGAGGAGCTGGCCTTTTCCGCGGGGCACCGCACGGGAGCAGTGCCCAACCAGGGCCAGCCACGTAGGCTTCCACGAACAAGACCAAACACCTGCCGTGTTCGGCCACTGAGGTTCTGTACTGTTTGTTACGGCAGTTGGTTTAGCCTGACTGATACAGACAACGCCGATGCTGTGTTACACGTAAATTAAGCAATGAAAACATGTTTAACCTCCCCTCGCCAAGAAGAAAAAAAAAGCGCGAGTATCTGGCCTTCAAGTGTCACAGACACGGCATCTTTTTAAAAGCCCTAAAATTATGCTGATCGCCCTAGAAAAGTCCTAGTGGCTGTTGCACGTTTAGGCTCTGAGAGGTGGTGGACACGAAAGAGGTCCATTTACCTTTATTATTCGTGAAGCTCTCTTCGTGAGCGGGCTCTTCCCAATGTAGTATGTGAGGATGCCTTTTTCTGTTTATGACCCCGAATCGTAGAAATGTAGGATTAGACTCAGTCTACGCTTGTGATTCTGACACTCAGTCATTTCTTCCCAATTTAGAAATGATTTGAGGGATCAGAGATTAGTTGTTTGATGAGTTGGGTAGATGGTAAAGCTTGTTGGTTAGATTCACATTTGGTTGGTGATGGTCCATACGTCGGATTAATTCCGTGGTCTGGTCTTTAGGGCTAAAAACAGATTTTGGGCCAGGGTGTATTTGTTGAGTACTGTGGCCATCCAGCGAAGTGCATGTGTGTGTGTGTGTCCATGTGGCTTGTGAAGCCAAGAATTAATGAAAACCACTCCCAGCTTCCATTTCAATCAGGGCAAGGAGAATGCAACCTCTACATTTCACACACTTGACCCAAAATGGCACCTTTAAAAATTCCAGTTACCGACTGTCTACAGTAACAAAAAGAATATTGTCAGAAATGTTTAAATAGCTTGGCGTGCAAAGTATAATACACGTCTGCAAAAGTGTATAAAAATAAGGTTTTTGAAAAAACTTCAAGCCCGACTTTGAAACAGTCTATATTAAAAATGTCCCAATTCAATTAAGCATTTTATTATTAATGGAAAGCCCACGCTGGTAGAGGGAGAATGGGTGTCGTTTCAGTGGGAGAGTTCACAGACATTTCCAGGGTCCAATCTCCCTTTTGGGATAATGGCAGGCATTAAGAGACGGGGTCCTTACTGAGCATAATGGTTAGAGAGGGAACCGGCACCAGGTTATGCCAATAATTGCCAGCCCCCCAGGATCCCAGCTCAGAAATTTTTGTGTGTTCTCAGGAGAGAAAAATGAGTGATCATCAAAGACAGTGCAACTCAGCAGGACTGTCATGAGCCTGAAGTTACAACTTAGACATGCAATAGAAAATATCATCGGTACCTCTCCAGTGCCTCGCCTGTAGTAATTAAAAACTTGATCCCTGCTGTCTTATCATCTCATTAGCAATGGGGGCACAAGACTTTTATCCTTGTTTGTCAGGAATCAAACATACCAGGGGTACTCTGATTATAAATTGATGAAAGTAAAGTCAAACTTTTAAATAAGAGAAACGACTGGTCATGATGTTTTTTTAAAGCTGATTAAAGAGACCCATTTTTCCCATGAAAATAATATCTCGGTCCAGCCACGGAGGGTAGAGGTCATCGCTGGGATCGCCACACGCCACGCGTGTCGTAAAGGGGGGCTTGCTATGCGCGCGGCTCTGATGTGAAATAAATACCAATCCTGAAACTTCCTGAAAGCACAGATACAAAGGACGTCCTCCTTCTCATGCTTTTTGATGAACTTGAAACACCTTCTACCCTTCTCACTGATGTGGGTTCTAATGCCTTTTATGGAGGGTGGCTGCCTCTCCGTTGAAAAAACCAGGCAGGCTTCCTGTTTATTTTAATAACTCGTCTTTGTAAATGAGGACAGCTGAAGGACCCGGGACCTTTTCTGGGCGGCTAACTTCTCCAGCGCCTGTCTCCAAGCCAGGAAAGTCTCTTCGGAGCCGTGGTGTCTCCCGTGGGTCCAAAGAATCGTGCGCTCTGCCTCTTTGGTGGCTCCTGAGTCACGGGCCGAGAGCTGTGCGGCAGAACGGTGGGAACGGTGGGAAATTCAGATTTGAAGGATGGGAGAGCTTACGGCACGTTCCGTTTTGTTTTATTCATCTCGGACGTCTCCCATCCATAATTAATTCATAATTTATGCATTAAAAGCATACTCCTACTTGCTGAGAGCCGTGCTCTCTGTGTCTCTGCCACATGCTGGGATCCAAAAAAACAGACTGGAGATCCTGTTCTGTACCAACGTACAACTTTCTCCCCTCTATGCTCTGAGGAGAGCTTGGCTAAACCGTTCGAAGAACAGGGTAGCTTGAGACGTAAAACAAAAACAGGGGCGCCGGGGAGGCTCAGTCATTTGAGTGCCCAACTCTTGATTTCCGCACACGTCGTGGTCCCGGAGTTGTGGGATTGAGCCCCATGTTGGGCTCCACCCCGGGCTTAGAGCCTGCTTGGGATTCTCTCTCTCTCTCTCTCTCTCTCTGCCCTTTTCCCCCACTCATACACACTCTCTCTACATAAAAAAATAAAAATTAAAAAGAAGTGAAACGGGAACAGTAAAATCTAGTTATTCTTAGCCTCTGCGCTGTTGACGCTCCAGCCGGATCCTGGGACGTGCCGTGAGGCATTGAGCAGCATCCCTGGTGTCTACCCATCAGATGCCCCAGATGCCTGTAGCAGCCCACCTCTGGTCATGACGACCCAAATTATCCCCAGACACCGTCTGCCATCACCGGGAGGCCAATCCACTCCTGGTGAGGAGCACCGGAACAACGGGTACGTGGTTACCACACACACGGTTGTGGACGCGTGGGCCACCCGGGAAAGGGAGATGCGTTTCTTATTTGTCAAAACGTGGTTGTCTCTCCCAGGTGAGGTGAGAGCGGGGGAGAGAAGGAGATCTATTTTTGCTGTATACCCTTTCCTTTTTTTATGCTTATTTAGTTTGAGAGAGAGCGAGAGAGAAAGCAGGGGAGGGGCAGACGGAGAGGGAGACACAGAATCCGAAGCAGGTTCTAGGCTCTGAGCTGTCAGCACAGAGCCCGACGCGGGGCTCGAACCCACGAACCGTGAGGTCAGGACCTGAGCCGAGATCAAGAGCCGGACGCTCAGCTAACGGAACCCCCGTGGCACCCCTGTGTTGTGACGCCTTTGAGCCCGTGTGCCCTGTGGATGCCGTACCTCTTCTCAGGCACCAGACGAGCCAACGGAGGAAGGAATGCTCCAAGCCAGGAGCTTCCACGGAGATAAGTAAGTGGAGAAGTGAGTTAATTAATAAATAAACACGTACATGAATGGATATGTGAAGATATTATGCGGAGGCTCTTCACCAGTTCGACATTTGTAAGCTAAATAATTAAATAAGTCGCTCTGATGGCATAAACACAGGAGTAATCAGAATTATTCTAGGAAAGCCAAGAGACTGAGCTTATCCAGACTGCGGCCGGTGCTTCCGGCCCGATTTTGTCATCGTAAACAATACCAATAGAGCACGTGCGTGTGCGTTTCATGCCACTGGCAAATGAAGGGTCTTGTGGACTTTGAAAGCTCTAGAGAGTCACTTGCCCCCGTTTTCCAGAGAGGCTTCCTGGGAAGGAGCCGTGTTTGTCTTCCCATTACAGGTGTGAGTGTAGAAGGCAGGCATCCACCTGCCTGCACAACGCCTCTCCGGTGGGTGGCCGACTGGCAGGTCCCGGCTGCCCGGCCGGTTGCATCTCGGCGTCTGGCACTTTGGGAAGCTTCTCCTGGCTCTTCCCCAAGCTGATTAACTGCTGCCACACAGGACCATCCTGCGGGAACAGGGAGGTCCGGTTTGGGACAAGCTGCGGTGTTGCCATTACAAGGACGTGACGTTGCACGACTTGTGACCGCGGGGCTCGGCCCGGTGTTGTAAGAACGGCGGTGAACTGGGAGCCTGGAAAGTTGGCTCCGTCCCCGGCGTCCCCAGAGCCACGCTGGCCCGCGTCTTGAGTGAGGAAATCGTGCTAGGCAAATCCTTACACGCTGCCCAAAGTACACAGCCCCATGGTTCTTAAGGATTTCAGTAGCCAGGGGAAATGTCTTTTCCTCCCGAAGCAAACACAGAAAAGAGCTTATTAAATCAATAACATTATTAAAACCTCATCGTTATCCTGAAAACACCTTATTCCACAGGCTGTAGTCCCGAATATAGCCTTCCATCTTCTTGGTGATTTACAGGCATTTAATGTTCTCATGCAATTCATGCCTAACGTGAAGATTAGAAACATCGATTCTTATGAGCGACAGAATCAGGGTCAAAATATTTTGAGAGTCGAGAAAACTGAGCAGAGATCATTGTAATCAGTTCTGCTGTAATGGGACACACGCGTGCCTAAAACTCACTGTGCTGTGCAGAGTCCCAGAATACGATTCACGCCGCTTATGAGACACAAGGGGTTGAGGCATCATACTCAGAAACTTCATCAGTGACACATTAAGAAAAAAAAGAAAAGAAAAAGAAAAGATAGGAACCTGGGAAAAACGCCAGCACGGTTTTGCACGTGTTAAGGGGTGCCTCACATGCCCGTATGTTCATTTGTATTCCCGCTTGATTACCTTCGTGAGGACAGGGACAGTTTTTGTCGCCTGCACACCCTAGATTCTCAAGAAGCACGTGCTGAAACAGGAAAACATCAAAATTCGTCCCCTTGTCTGTTCAACCACTCGGCTGCACTGACCATTAGCCGTCACACCTCGCTTCGTACGTGAGAGGACCACAGAAGCCACGGTCTTGGGAGCTTGGGTCCAAAACTAGGCATTTATAAGGATAAATTTTCCGTGGGGCCAAAAATCTCGGTGTTAGATTTGCAAAATTCTTCTGGTTCGTTAACTCTGCATTTTAGATTTGCTTTTACGGAGCAAATGAGATTTTACGATGGTGCGTTCGTGGATAAACTATTAACCCGGAATCACGTCCCAGAAAGGTTACTTTTCAAAACCCTTCATCAGTCGGATTCTTTCAACAGTTAACAAGGGCGGGGGCGGGGGGGGGGGATGTATAATTACCAAGGACTTACCCTTTAATTATAGAGAAAACACTCACTTCATAGCTTTACATTTTGACCAAAAAATATTTCACAGGTACCAAAAATCACAAAAATGTGTAACTTACTGGAGACAGGTGAACTGTTTTGGTAATCTGGTCAACGAACAGTGTCTTTTAAAGAAACGACGATGCCCGTGGCCCGTTCCCCTGTGCCGAACACCCGTGAGATACATTCTTCAGTGGTGGGACTGCCTTCTCGTCTCGAGGGGTCTCCGTCGAAACAGAAAACGGAGACGTGACTTCCGTGTCACAGACAGTAGCTGTAGTAAAGAGCTCCTTCGTGTATGTAATAAAATAGAAGATTTTTAAGCACCGAGAGAGAGTCCCACATCTCAGATAACAGGGCCCGGTAAGACCGGATCGAACTTACCCTATCGTAATGGAGCAGACACGTAGGAGACACGATTCTGTTTGAAATACCGGATCGTTTCCCTTTGATTCCGGGATTCTCAAGACACCCTCAGCCATCGCTGGTGCCTTCCGCGGCCAGGCGGGTGCGGGCACGCTTCCTCCCGGGAGTCCGCTCTCCGCGGAGACGCTTTCAAAGGACCGCGTCCTCGGTCATATTCCAGAATACGGTGGCCAGACACACAGGACTTTCAGTCAGTTTTCTGACCTGAAAATCTGTGGAGACATCTAAGGGCACAGGGGGAGCTGCCGAAACATGGGGGCCACAGGACAGACGGGCTCCCACGAGGCTGGAGGACAAGGCTGATTTCTCCCTCCAGAGAGGCGGTGCGGGGCGACGGGGCGCTCTGCCATCGGGGACACGTGCCTTCTCTCCCTGGGCCAGGCTGGCCGCACTAGTCTTGGTTTACCGGCCTTGTTTGGAAGGCGGAGACCCGGAAATCGCCTGCACCTCGTCCCCCCCCACATTCGGGGACCTGCATTTACTCTTTGGCCGCACGGAGCTGCGGGGAGGGCCTCCAGATGTGTGGTCATGTGCGCGTTCGTCCGTCCACCTGAGCCCCCCGACTAGGTGAGAACACGGCCCACAGAGAGCTGAGGGGGGCGACCCCGGCAGAGGACGTGGGGGCCGTGGAGCCTGCGGTGGACGGCGTCCGGGGGTTCCGGGAGGCGCAAGGCTGCAGATGGGCCAGTACGGGCAGCAGGGCCAGGGTGTGGAGGGCTCGGAGGCCATCACACACGCAAAAGGCTCCGCTCTGGGTTCCTGGGAAGCCTTCGGGTAGTTTGAGCACGGCAGTGATGTGACGTGACTCAGCTTTGAAAAGGATCACCTGAGCATTAGACAGAAGCTGCCAGGGTGGAAACAGAGAGCCTGGTTGGACTTTGTCGTCCGGGAGAGAGGTCTGGTGGCCCAGATCAGGGAAGCAGCAGGGGAAGGTCAGATTCTGGGTATTTTGGGGATGGAGTTTGTGGGACTTGTGACCGTTTAGATGTAGGTTTCAGAGAAAAGGATGGTCCAAGATAACGCAAGTGTTTCGGTCTAAGCAACTAACTGGAAGGACAGATTCACTTGCAGGTGATCCAGGGACAGGGTAGAAGGGGGGTGTCTGGGGACAAGTGAGCCGGGGGATGAGGTAGAAGGGGGGTGTCTGGGGACAAGTGATCAGGGGACAGGGTAGAAGGGGGGGTGTCTGGGGACAAGTGATCCAGGGACGGGGTAGAAGGCGGGTGTCTGGGGAGAAGTGAGCCGAGGGATGGGGTAGAAGGGTTGTGTCTGGGAGAAAGGCCAGAGGTTTGGGTTTTGCATCTTCTGTTCGACACACTTATTAGACTCCGAATGGCTGGCTGTGGCCATCGGAATGCCCATGAAGGCAAACTGGGGCTCGCCCTGTGCAGAAAGTCAGCCTCAGGTGAGAATTCACAGCGGCAGTGAGACCCCGTCCAGCTTCTGATTCTCAAAAACCAGACGGCAGAGCCGTATGCGTGCGGCCTACGTAGGTCGGGGATTCCAGAGAAAACCGTGTGCCGAGGCACCTACGACGTTAGGACCCCTGGTGCAGCTGCTTACAACCCGGGCCGCCCAGGTCACTCCGGATGAAGACCTCTCTGCTCCAAACGGCCTGAGTCGGGTCAGAGGCTCTTTTATTAAACGCGGCAATTGTATGGACAGCTAACTCCTAACCGAGGTGATGATGTGTGGGCCCCGTGCTCCATTTACACGGTCGCAAAAGCCCTGTGAGGAACCTGCCCCGCGTCACTCTCTTGTCACGTGGTTTCCAAGCAGTGAGGGAGCCAAAGCTGTATCCTTGGCCCCGTGGTGGGATCCACCCCTCTCGTCCCTCCTGACGTCCCCCGCTTCTCCGAGGTGCCCCGCTCAGTCCTCAGTGCGGAGGTAAGCCGTTAGGAGAATTTATTTAAGCCTACACGCCTGGTGTTTCTAAAAAAGAAACCAACATCCCCTCCCTTTCTCTACAGTAAATACTTTTTGGAAAAGCCCACATTTCCCGCAATCGATAGATGCAGTAGACATTGGTGACAATGACAGTAGCCAGCCAGCCTGTGTCGAGCCCCGTGTAAGGGCCCGTGTTTCCGTGAGTCGTCACGCTAAGTGACCCCGGGAGGTACGGCCGTTCAGCATTACGGCAGAGCCAGGACTCCACCTGGTTTAATCTGACCCCAAAACATCGATGGCGGGGCTCACGGTGCTTGGAAGAGCAGAAGTCAAGGGTTGCAGAGACCCCAGGACAGTCCAGGGAAAGCTGGGACCACAGGTCATGACCCCTGGGCCCCAAAGATTCCCTCAACCCCTACCTGTCGTGGTGCCCAGGAGCAAGGCCTCCGTTACCTGGAGGGGGTCACGTTTTGCCTCCCACTCCTTGCCTTCTCTCATGAAAACAAACCAAAAACGGGCATTGGAACAATCCTCCAGTATGGCAGGAGCCCTCCGGGGGGCTTCCCACTAAGCCCCCCTCAAAACCTGCCCCCAGACCTTCCCAAACAGCCCCCTTTCCTGTGCCTCTGCCCCAGGCCATTTGCACTTGCCAGGTGGGACAGCCTGCCTTCACCATTCTGTAGCCGCCAGCACAGAGCCAGGGCCTAACCTCGACACCCTGCCTCTGGCCACCAGCGTAAACAGCACGGCCTTGGAGGAAAGCACGGCCTTCCAGGGAGCCAGGTGATTTATCCCTCCCCTCCGCCCCCGGGCAGGAGACAGACGCTTGGGGTCCACCATCTGTGGGGTTTCTTGCTTTCTTGCAAACTGCCTTTTGATGAGGCCACCAGGAGCCCGGATGACTGGACCTGACTCCTCAGAGGCGGGGGGCAGAGCGTAGAGAAGGGCGATGGCCCTACGGCAGGCGTGTGCGCGTGCGCGTGTGCGTGGCGGCCGCTCGCCTCCACGACAACAGTCTGCAGACCCCCCGTGTGGGCAGAGCCCCACCCCCAGGCCTCTGCACACGACACAAAGGCACATTCTAGGTCGTGGGATGTGCCTCCTGCCATCCGCCAGTGCCCGACCCTCACGCTCTCTTTGTTGAGAAGGGAAAAAAGATCACACTTAAGCAAAAGTAAACCACAGCCTGATACTGTGCCAACAACATTAACCAACTTCTCCTCGGCGCCTTTGAAGTCAGCGGGGGGCAGCACACTTGTGGCGCAAGGAAAGAACGATCCTGTAAGTGATTCCTTTTCATCCCTTTAACGTAATGAAAGATTAATGGCCTTGTTATTTTTGTTTCTGCTCCTTTTCTCTCCCCTTTAATTCCTGCCCACCCCACCCCCCACCCCGGCCCCAGTGAAAGAGAAAATCCTGCCCTACGACGGTCTTCTGCATCGTTGGGGTTGGTGATACACGCCCGCGCCTTGGCCGCCATCTGCAAGCTGGGCCACCCGTCCAAGCGCACAGCACCCAGGCGTCCGCGGAGGAGGAGCTCGGGGTGACCGCGCGGGGGGGAGCGGCCGGGGGAGGCGGGCCTCACGCAGGCCGCCCTCCCCTCCTCGCGAATGGGCTGCGACCCCTCAGCCGTGGATTGTTTTCTTCCTGAAGGTTCGGCGTTGTGGGTTCTGGCACCGCCTCTGGAGGTCACGCCACGGGGGTGACCGGGAGGGGGCCACCCGCCACGGGCCAGCGGGTCACAACCGTCCGCTCGGAGGCGGAAAAGCGTAAACCCGGGACGGCACTTTTCCTTCTCCCCTTCCCTCACCCCTTCCCCATCCTCGCTCTCCTCCCACCTTCCTCCTGCTACCCCAGGACCATGTTGTATGTGCCCCTGTTGACAGGAACGCGTCCCCAGCCCCTGGCCCCCACCCGCTCGTTCGGCAGGACCGCTGTTCCAACCCCCACCTGCTGCCCAGCCCGTCCACTCTGTTCACGGTGGCTCCGGCCGCGCTCAAGCCAGCTCTCCCTTGTCTGCAGGACAATCAGAGCCTCAGGAACCCCTGCTTCCCTCCTGCCCCCTGGCCTTTCTTGCTCTGCAGCGAGCGAGATCGCTCTAAAACGAGGATCATGCTACTTCTTGCCTAAACCCTCGGGGCTCCTAGACTCTCTTGAAAGAAAAGGCAAGTTCCTTCTGGCGGAGGAGGGGGGGCTGCCCGACCTGGCCATGTCCAGGGGCCGCTGCTCCGGGCCCCCACGCCTCCCTGGGTGTCCCCCTGTCTCCCCGACTGGTCATTCGGGCCTCAGCCGAGCGTCAAGGCGGGCCTCACCTACACACCACACACCTCGCACGAAGGGCACCACGTGTAAAGGACGCCTCCGTGTCTGAGCCCCGTAAAGGCTGCCACAGATGGTCTCAGCCCCTCGGCTGGCTGAGCCCGGGAAGGGTGGATTCCCAACCAAGAAATCTGCACTGTGGGCAAAAGTCCCAAGTTCACTCACTCGGATGTGTCAGCATGCATTTAATTCATACCTGACTAGTTTCTGCAAGTTTAGAGGTTGATTTTAAAAATGAGCTCCGGTAGAATAATCCAGAAATGAGATGATCTGGAGCCGGGTAGCACCTATCCACTCAGTGGCTGTGCTCATTCGGTAAAATAGAGTTTTCTCTCATTACCGATGGCAGGAAGCCGCTGTATTTACAGGCGATCTCGATTTCAGGTCAATTCCATACAAGCCATAGAGCCTCGGCTTCAGGGCCCCCGGTCAGCGAGGCCCCCCCCCCCCCCCCAGACCCGTCCAGGCAGGGATCAGCCACTGGTGCTGCCCCCACACGCTCCCACACCTGCCTGGAACATCTCGTAGTTCATCCAGACCTTCTCTCTCTCGCCGTCTTCCCAGAATATTTCAAAACGTCCTCCAGGGCCGCATCACCCCAGAGAGAGACTGTGGTGGACCCTTGTTTCACACGAGATGTGTGAACCCGAGACCGCAACCCCGGAACCCAGCTGAGACCACGTGCAAAGGTAACCCGGTGCCTTTCCTTCCTCCCAGGGGTGCGGACACGGCTCACAGAATTACAACTCTATGTAGATCATGGCGAGTTTCTTGCCATGTTCCACATTTACCCCAGCTGTGGCTACATCAACGATGCTTACCTTGTGGTCCGTTGTTTGCCATTTAAGAAATTCTACTTCCAGGGGAAATGAGAATTCTTTGCATCCTCTGACCTGTTGGCTTGGGATTTGCAGAACCATTTCTAGCGCTCCAGAGCTGACCTCCCCACCAGTCCCCCCAAGACCAGAGCCCCGGGTTGTGCACCCGACAGGGACCCGTCCCCCAAACAGGCTGATGTCTCATTTGTACCCAAACAATGGCCGCATCACATAAATACTTAAACTCCACACTTAGAAGAATTTAGGAAAGACAGACCCTGATGCATGACGTTAAATACGTTCCCTTCTTTTAATAACAACTTGATTTCAGATCAGGAATCAGAGTCGTCTAGTCCTATGAAAATTAAACAGAAATTTTCTGCCATTACACCAAGCAGCCTGCTTAATAAATCAGTAATGAAAAAGAATAATTTATTATGGCTTGTGAATTCTGACAGCTCTAAAAAGATGTCCTTTCTTTTCCCCCAAAGGGAGAACAGAATTTTCTTTTTACCTTCAAGACACTGGCATTCAGCATAATTTCTCTGTCTGTAGAACTTTACTATTGAAGGGAAGAGGGTATTAGAGTTTTACATCACAACCTATTTTAAGCAATTATAATCCACGAGTAATCTTTTCTCATGCATCCCCCTGGGGCGAGGGAGATGTAAGAGACCCGTCTCCCGGCCTCAGTTTAGATCAATGTTTGCATTCCTATTAGCTGAATTAGCTGAGATTCTGGAGAGCTGAGCTCACTTATCTCACTCTCCGAGATCGGCTCAGAAAGGGAGGTTTGCCGCGGAGAACCATTAGTCAATCAACGAACACGTCACACCCTCGTCTGCGCCGGAACACAGCTTTGGCCCTTGTGTGCCAGCAAGTGAAGAGACTGTGGTTAAAAGAAATTTTTTTTAATGTTGATTATCTTTGACAGAGAGAGACAGAGACACAGAGACCAAGCAGGGAAGGGGCAGAGAGAGAAGGGGGCGCAGAATCCCAAGCAGGCGCCAGGCTCCCAGCTGTCAGCACAGAGCCCGACGCGGGGCTCGAACTCACAGACCGTGAGATCATGACCTGGGTCGCAGTCGGCCGCCCTACCGACTGACCCACCCAGGTGTCCCGAGACTGTGGTTTAGGGGAAGCCATACGGGGCCGGCTACCGGCCGTCCCTTCAACCCACTTGCACCCGGGGTCCTCCTCAGCACCAGGCGGTGGTGCGTCGGGGTCAGCCCCTACCGGCTTCTGACCACCGGCCGTTACATTTCAGGGGTTTTGTGAGCCGGTGGTCGAACCCAGCCATCATTCAACATTAACTTCTACATATTTGCAATTAAGTAAAGCACAAAGTAAAGGCGACCGACCCGCAGTTGGTCGCTTCCCGATGCTTTGACCGCATCTCGCTGTGATCTCGGCTCTTGGCGGCTGACGACATCCGCTTTATCTGTACGGAAGAAACGGCGTGCGGGGGGCGCTCTGTGGTTGGGATGTTTTCTTAACCATCTTACTTTTGACACCTTCTTCTCCAGCCTCTCACTGTGAGTTTATTTGTCACGTATTAACGTCGCCTTCTCTCTCAAACCTTTGTATCATCAACGCACCTCTTGTGGACAGCATGTTGCCGACTTTCTGTATTTCCCCAAGTTGGTGCAACTTTGGTTCATCGATTGATTTTATTTTAGGCGGAATTGCCCGAATAGCACGGGTTACCTCGTGATTTCACGCACGGCTTGTTTCTGCTTACGCTGTTTCTTTTTTTTGGTGCCTTTTTCTTTTTCAAATTAAGCCAAGCAAGGCTTATTCATTCCAGAAACCGCCTCTTTCGCAGCTGCGGTGGCAGATACGCAACCTGGTTCTACCTTCAGAGGTCATTGAAGAACGTAATCGCCATGTCCAGTTTTCTAGTTGGATCGATATAGCCAATATTAATCAATGGCTTCCCCCGCCAAACACAACAAGAGCCCCAGTTCCGTGTTTCCCGCTCCTGTCCCACCCCCACCCCCCCAGCTTTCTGGGGTTGTCACAAGACGGCTCTCGCCTCACAGCCAGTGCGTCTCCTGGTGGCCTGTGGGACACTGACCCACCACCGGTCCCGTCCGCCCAACCTGGTTCCCATTTCCACGTATTTCTGGAATTTCCCCTTCCGCTCATGGCACCGTTCTTGTTTTCCACGGATCTTGGATTTGAAACGTATACGTAACCATGCTTTTTCCAGGATTTTGCAAATTTGGAGCAAGAAGGGGAAGGAGGTGTGAACGTGCATTTGGATCAAACGTCCTTTTTGAATGCATGTTTCCGGTTTCTACAGATTTAAATAATGGATCCACCTGGTTACTTCTTAGCCAGAGCCTAGAAACATAGGTGTGGCGACCCTTATTTGGAAGATGAGTAAGTCAAGGTCCCAGAGACATTAGCTGATTGGTGTGGAATGACAACCGTCTTGTAAGAGAGAAAAGCCAGCACTGGAAAGCAGGACGGTCTGGTACTGAAGCTCATGCTCTTTCCGTCCCTTCCTTCCCCCTCCCCCTCCCCCTTCCTCCTTCCTCCCTCCCCCTCCCTTCCCTTCCCCATCCCTCCCTCCCCCACCTCCTCCCTTCCCCTTCCCCACCTTCCCCCCACACGCCCCTCCCCCCCCCTCTTCTCCCCTTCCCCTTCCCTCCCCCCGCACCCCCTTCCCCCTCTTCCCCTCCTCTCCTCTTTGTGATAATTATTGGTTTCTTTACCCCTAAGGATCATCTGAGTCCCTTGGAGAGAGCGACGACGGGTTCTCTCCTTTTCCCAGCCCCAGGGCCACCCCCCGGCCCCACGCCCACATTCTAACTCCTCGCTCAGTGTCTCTTCTGACGGCTCGACTTGAAGCCCCCCCCCCACCCCCAGCAGGTTTGTCTTCATCCACAGTCCCGCCAGGTCCTGCTGGGCGATCGGTGACTATTTGCCGGACACTTAAATGAGCGCTCAGTAAATGCCCACAGATGACCACCGCACGGTGCGCTGGGATACAGAAGGGGAAAGGGGCTTGAAGCCAGAAGGTAAGAACCACAAACTGGACTTTCCCATCAGCTGAAGATAGGAAACACCCCGAAGGGGTGATTTAATATTCTCCAAAAGCATCGTTCAGTTTCACAGAACACAGTTTAAAGACACCTCGCTCTGCTTCAACTATACGGTATAACGAAGGCTCTTTCTGCATTTTTAAAAATGAAAATCTGTTGCCTGGACTTGACTTTTCTGCATCATTTTCTTCTCCTAAACGCTGCCTGACAGCTGCTGAGATTCAAATTGAGGTAGCCCCAAGGACTTGATGAATTGGCTCGTTCAGGAATATTCACCGAGCCCGCAGTGTACCAACTTCCAAGTGTTTTCAAGACACGGAGACAAATGGAACGGGGTGTCTGTTATCAATCTTCATGCTGTGTGAGCGGGGAGAGGGTGGAACCCTTGATGGATGTGTAAGTCCTTGGAGGGATCGTTCTCGGCTCGATGGGGAAGCTGTGTGCTCAGCTCTTCGGGGGAGAGGGCTCGGCCGCGACACGACTTGGCCGGATTTTCTCTCCAGGTTGTGACTTGTACCGGTGGGAGTGAGATCACAACACGTTTCTTATGCAACCTCACCCTCCACCCCGGCCCCCACCCTTCACACCTACTCCCCTTTTAATCTTTTCAACAAGTAATTAAAGTTGGCTTGACCTCAAACATCCTCTACACCCGAAGAAACGCAGAGATGATTGATTGTCGCTCTCAACTATTTTGAGACGAGAATGATGCTTTCTTCAGCTTTGTGACCTCCGAGGCAGGTGCTAAATGCTGACGGGGCGTATGATGGAACTCTATTCGGGGATAGAGGGGGGTCGACCAGATCTCTCTACCGCAAAGCTGCCGTCTGTCCCTTTGTAAGGAATTAGTGTCTTCCGAGGAGATACTTTGGGACTCTGTAAATAGCTGCTTTCTCATCAAACTTTCACCACTGGTTTTAGCATCCGTGGACGATTCTTGTCTAAAATGATTATTATCGTACTGTGTGTCCAATGGTGGTTTTTCCCAGGATCTTTTATTTTATTTTTAGAATTTTAATTCACGTTAGTTAACGTACCTTGTGGTCTTGGCTTCAGGAGCAAAACCCAGTGATTCTCCTCTTACGCACAACGCCCGGTGCTCATCCCAACAAGCGCCCCCCTGAGGCCCATCCCCCCATCTAGCCCATGCCCCACCCCCCTCCCCTCCAGCAACCCTCGGTCTGTTCTCTGCATTTAAGCGTCTCTTAGGGTTTGCCTCCCTCTGTGTTTTTACCTTATTTTGCCAGTTTCTTTTCAACATAACCACGCATTACAACAAAACCCCGCTACAGTCCCCGCGCCTCTCGTTAGCTACGTGACCTTGGGCAGGTCACTGGTACCCTCGGAACTTTATCTTTTCAGTAGGGCGGGAGTAATAGTAGCAATTAACTCACAAGGGCTCTTTAAAGACGAAGTTAAGGAGGATGTTCAAAACTCTGGGAACAGAGTGTGATCAGCAGCAAATATTATAGCACGTCCCTCATATCGCTCGACACCCGTGGGATCTTCACTACAGAACTCAATCTTGGCAGATTCTGTGCAGTTAGAAAGCAGATTTGTGATGCTGCCTTGACACGAGCAGCCAAGTCGTTCACACCGGCAAAGGGGTTTCGGAAAGGGCTTACGCGGCACGGGGAGCACCGAGGGGCCGTGCTCCCAGCTCCTTGCGTCAAACACCTGCGAGCCCCGTCAGCGGCTTCCTGTCTGTTTCTCCCCTAAAGACAAGAGCTCTGCTAGAGATCAGTCCTCCGGAGGTTTTCTGTGGAATTAGGGTTTGGGTCACACGCCGGATATTCTTGGGACTTGGGGGGGTCTCCTGAGGATTCCGGGGTGTGGGAGCACCTTATCCGTGTCCGAACCGGAGTGCGTTACTGGACAGGGTGTTTGTGGGTGTAAATATCTCCGGGATGGTCATGGAGAAGCAGAGACTCAAATGACAGCGCGTGACTGTGGGGGAGAGGGAGGGACGAGATCCCCAGCGGCTCATCACGGAGGCCTCTCCTTGGACGCCTGCTGCAAAACACCACTACGGTATATTCTAAATAAAATCCTCTTTTCCCGGGGTGCACAGCAGACCGCTAGCCCCCTAGAGTGTTGCCGTCTATAAGAAAAGGAAGATCACAAGGCCTCATATTTTGATTTTAATTCTCTGTCAACTGGGCAACATGGCCTCTGAAAGGTCAGCCTTTTCCAGCTCCCTTTCCATATAATGTGGAGGTAATTGTACTGCCCCCCCTCTTCAAGTTCACATCTACTGGAAACCTTATTTGGAAAGAGGGTCTTAGCCTACAGGGTGGAGGTGAGGTCATGGCCGACTAAGGCAGGTCTCAGCCAGCGACTCGTGTCCGGAACAGACCGCCGCGTGCGGACAGACAGATTCCAATGATCGCTCTGCAAACCGAGGAACACCGAGCATTGCCAGAAGCCCCCAGAAGCTCGGATGGTGTCACGGACCAGACTCTTCTCCAGAACCTCCGAGAGAGCAGGACCCTGCCGTCACCTGGATTTGGGACTGAGATTCGGGCTTTTAAAACAGAAATTTAGGTGGGGGGAAGGGGGGCGTTGCTTTCTAATCAGGTACATCAAACGCAGTCAAAATCCCACCTAAAGTCGCTCTTGAAAAATCAACGGATGGATCATGATCCGCGGGTTTGGATTTTCCGGCTTCCCCCAATAACACTGTTCTTGGCGATACTTGCCGAAGACGAGCACTGTGGTGCTGACCTCACAAAACCGGCCGAATGCCTCAGTGCTCCCTTCTCTTGTGCTAAAAAAGGAAACTTCTGGCCCACCATCATGACCATCCAGTGTTCATGAACCCGATGTAGAATTTCACTCATTCATTTTTTCAGTAAGTGTTTACTGGGCACCTACTACGTGTCGGGCGCTGTCCCAGACACCGGGGACACAGCAGCGAACAGGACACGGCAGAAATTGCTGCCTTCGTGAGCTAGTGTGCGGATACAGGTAGCACACAAGGTCAACAGTTAACATCCAGAGCATCTGGCAGGTGGCGGTACGGACTGAGGAAAGTGTCAACCGGTGAAGAAAGCCAGGCTGCAATTTTGGACAGCGTTCCAGAAGGGGCTTCGTTGGGAAGGGGACAGGTGAGCATAGAGTTTAGGGAGAAAGGGGAACGAGCCAGGTGGAAATCAGAGGGAAGAGCATTCTGGGCTGAGAGCGCAGCAAGTGCCAAGGTCCTGCGGTAGGGCCGGTGTGGCCTGTTGCGGAACTGAGCAGAATAAGCAGACAGGAAAGTGACAGCTGAGGCCCGGGAGGGAGGAGAGGTGAGACCACAAGGCATGGAGACCCAGTAAGGACGTCGCCTTCTCTCTGGGAGACGTGGGCCAGTACGAGGAGGGTCGGAGCAGAGGCGCGACAGGCACCGACCGAGTTTTAGGCAGTCGCTCTGGCTGCTGAGGCGGTGAGAGCAGAGGCCGTGGAACCAGGCAGGAGTCACTCAGGTGAGAGGCAGAGGGCGTGTGGGCGGCGGGTGGGCAGTGTGGGGCTCTGTTCTTCAGCAGGTGGAGGGAGACGGACACACGGGTCTGAGCATCTCTCGGTCTCTCCGCTCAGTATCTGCACGGATCCGGTGAGAGAGGGGCTGGGTCCCCTGCAGCTGCTACAAAGTTGTTTTCCTCCTTGTGTCTGTGTCTCCATCTGCACGGAGAGCAACAGCTGTACGTGTTCGTTCTTTCCCGCCGCAGAGTCTGCTTGGCCGTGATCTTCACTCACGGCTCTTTGGCAGCATCGGGCACTGGATTCGTTTCCCGAGGCTCCTGGGACAAGCCACCCGAACTCAGTGGCGGTGAAAATATCCCCTCTCAGTTCTGGGGCCTGAAGGCTGAGGTGGGGTTCGCTGGGCTACGTGCAGTCCTGTAACCCTCCCGCCCCCCGCCGGGCCGCTCCCATCAAGCCCCCCCGAGGACTCCACCGGCTTCCCCTGGGCCCTTCCGCTCTTCCCTCCTCCCAATCTGTCGGCGGGACGCAGGCCAGAGCTCACTTCTCCCCAGACCCTGTTTCCCTCGGCTCCCAGAGACCACACCCCGCTCTCCGCCCACCGCTGGGGAAGCCCCCCAGCACCCAGCCCGCACCTCTCCCCCCCGGACCAGCTAACCGGGCAGCCCCCGGAGCCCAGGCGCGGCCTCGCGTCTCCCCACCATTGCCTGCCGGGCAGTCCCCCGGCCCCAAGGCTCGAGCCACGGCCTCCACCATCATGACCCCCGAGTCGCCACCGTCGGCCTCTGGCTCAAACCCCAGGCCCGCATATCCAGCCGGCTCCTTGACATCCCCCTATGGCTGCCCAACGGACACCAGGCGTGAGCGGTCAAGAGCGGACAAGAGCAGGGAACGGAGACAGCTGGCCGACAGGAGCTTCCAGGAGCTTTGTGGAGAGGGGAAGAGAGAAACGGGGCAGGGGCTGGAGGGGACAGGGGTCCAGGGAGGTTTGTTCGTTTAAGACCGGCTAAGAGCACACCTGCAGGCTGGTGGGAAGCACTCGGGGGAAGGAGGGGGGATCCAGAATCCGGGGCATAAGAGGGGGAACGGCCTGGTCAAACTCGGGTGAGGGCAGCAGAGCGTGTGGCTGATACGCAGGTACCACTTCCTAATTTAAAATAATGTGCTACTTTCTTCTTCTCCTGGACTCTGTACCCAGCAACACGACCCGTACGTGTTCAATTCCCACTTGTCTCTACCCAGGTCTTCTGCACAGACTGTGGCGTGAATCCTTCCCAAACCACACAGGTAAAACAGGAACATTGGACGTGACGAAAAGTCTTTAAAATGGAAGAAGTTCAGGGGCGCCTGGGTGGCTCAGTCAGTTACACATCCGACTTTGGCTCAGGTCATGATCTCACGGTTCGTGGGTTCGAGCCCCGCGTCGGGCTCTGCGCTGACAGCTCAGAGCCCGGAGCCTGCTTCGAATTCCGTGTCTCCCTCGCTCTCTGCCCCTTCCCTACTCACGTTCTGTCTCTCTCTGTCTCAAAAATAAATAATAAACATTAAAAAAAATTGAAACAGGAGACGTGCAAAGCAAATGTGGTGGCATTTTCTTAGCCGCCGTGTATTTTGCAAAAACCAAGATCCCAGTCCATGAGAAGCCTTAACAGGTCCCTGCTTCCTGTCTGGACGGCACATTTCCATTAGGTGGAACTCAGCTTGGGCCACTTTAGCATCTTCGAAACATGGCGGCCGCGAAGATGTGCAGTGTTAAAGGAAGGCAGGCGAAAAGAAAGAAAGAAAGAAAATTTAAAAATAAAAGAAGGAAGGCATCCGACCAGAACAAAACCAAAGGGGAGCCATGATCCCAGAACTGGACGTAGAAAAGAGGGAGGACATAGGGAATGCATGGGTCTCTCTCGTTTTAGAATCTTAGAAACATTTTAGGAGCAAAGTAAATGGGTGGGTGGAGCGTAATGTCTCCTGAACAATAAAGTTGGGCCAAATGCCTTTTCTAGAGAGAGAGGGAGAGAGGGAGGGAGGGAGGGAGGGAGAGACTGAAACGCATTCCTTGTTAACCCAACTACAATCCAATTGATGATGAAAGCATTTCCGCCTTGTTCCAGGACATGGGGGACCATGTCTCAGATCCCCCTCCGTTACCTCTTAGGGGACCTGAAAGGAAATCCCTACTTCAAAATGTTTTCCAAATTAAGGTGTCTGATGATCAAATCTGTCCACAAATGCTGGTTCTCTGTCTTGACTTTAGTGCTGGTGTGTTTTCATGAGTAGAGTTTTCCTTCGGTCTGTAAGGCGCCTGATGCCCCAGGGCTCTCGGCCACCCCACCCCCCACCCCCACCCCGCAACCCCCAGCCCGTTGTGTTTCATCCCATTTTCTCCCAAGGGTTCATAGAAGTCGGTCCCCCAACCCTGGGGGTGAAAACAGACCCGAGCCGTCGGGCTGTGCTTGGCCAACTCCGGGCAAGGGCGCTCATCCTGAGGCTGGAATCATAAGGCCACGTGCCTCCGAATGTTTCCAGGCGTCTGCTCCCAGTGTGTACAAATTCCCATTTGTACAGGATCCGTTGTTTCTGCTGTCTCCGTCCCAGGGAAACTAGAGATCACCGAGCCGCCGTGCCCCCTGACGTCCCCTCCCCTGCTTAGAAACAGACCTACAATGGTCCCCATCTCTTCTTTGGGGGAAAACACAGCTCTTTTTCCTTCCACGCATTATCCCCCCCACGGGATGTATGCCCTCCCTCGTCCCCGTTGTCGCAGCTCGTGCCTCCCTTCAGGCACCAAACTCGCCTCCACCTGCCCCCGAGCTCAGCTGTCCTCCCTCTCTCTGCTCTCCTTCCAGCTGCTTCCCTCGTGCTGGGGCAGCCCAAGGGCAGCCGGAGCGCCTTGTCTCCAGCTCGCTCGGCCGCCAGGACCAGCCTGGCTCCCAGCCCCCGTGTTCTCTATAGAAACCCATGTTTGAAGGCCCTGTTCACCTTCCAAAGACTAAATACCACGTTTAGGTTCATCTAGGAACTTTCTACTCTGCGGACCAGGCGCCTGTTGAAATGCACCCTCTCTTCGATTTCTAGATGGCCCTTCTGCCCATCTGGCTACTCCTTTTCTGTTTCTTCTGTCTCCGGACTCTGTGGCTATGAGTCCCGTGGTTGGTCACCCTGGCCACGTCTGCAGAGCACTCCTAAGGGTCACTCACACTCCCTGCCCTGGTTTCTGCCACACACTGAGCGCCAACTCCGTTGTTCCGCCTCGAACCTTCCCTTGAGCCGATGGACCATTTCCTGAGAGCTTCTTGAACGTGACCTTCTAAATTGACTATAGACTCAAGTGTAACAAGTCTGTAATTAAATTCACTATCCCACGACCCGAGCCCAACTCCTCCGGGCTCATTCCCTACATCAATGGCGTCCCAACCTTCCCCAGTCGGACGTCACATCTTATCTCTTCTGCCCCTTGGATCTGGATCATTCTCCTGCCTGGACTGCTCTCACAGCCCTTAATCTCTGTCCCAGGTAGTAATTTCTTTTCCTTCCAGCTCATTTTTTTTTGTCCCAGGAATGTGCATCAGCATCACCGGGCAGCTTGTTCAAGGAACATTCACCAAGCACTTGCAAACGTGCCCTCATTTTTGTTCAGGAGAAACTTCCAAGGTTGGCACTCCCATTTTCCAGGCAGAGGAGGGAAGGAACTTGGGAAAGGTCCCACTGCCAGCGCTGGTAATGCCCCAATTAATAAGCACGGTATTCATTTATTTACACTCACAGATTGTGTGTCTACTTATCCCCGTATTCCCAAAGCTGTTTATATATTGATTTAAACAAAAGTTCTTCCTTTAGCAAATGAACGCGCTTACATTTTTCATTCGTACTTGATGCTCACAGCGCCTGCCCTGTACATCAGGAAACCAGCCTCATCAAACGTGCACATGTGATAACACTTCTGATCGAGACAAAACACCTTAAATAAATAAATCGTCTTGAGACTAGAAATACATGCATCACGGTGGTTAATTGTTCTCTCCTACTGGGGTTTCCAGCAGGATGCGCACACACACACACACACACACACACACACTCATACACTCCTTACCTTTCAGCCCTTCAAAACTTACAGCTTTATTCATTCTACATAACTCAGATTTCCTTTTTTGCTCATCGTTGCTTACAGAATTGTCTGTTTTTAAACACATTTCAAGGGCCCCGTCTAATGATACATGATAGAGAATCACAGGGTTTCTTCTTCTTTTTTTTTTTAATGCAGCTTTAAAGTGTGTGGAATACATTTGAATGTGTTTGCATGCTATGTGCATTTTTTTCTTTGTTATATACGCTTTTAACTTTTATCATGCATATATAATATGCAGTATGGAGCAGATACAGAAAATTACATAAAGAAAACGTATAGCCCACTTAATATGATGACCGAAACCCTTGTAGGTACCATGCGGGTCATGCGACAGAATCCCGTCAGCCCGCTTCCGCGGCCCGGGGCCCCTGGGCGCCAACCCTCTCCCCTGCTCTGGAAATCACCACCACCCTGGTCTCCTGATAGTTACTTCCTGGCCTTTTCCCACAGTTTTATCACTCAGTGTGATCTCTCAATGGCGTGTTTGGTTTCGTCCATTTTAATATGTCTCTGAAGTCTTTTTTAATCTATAGACTCCTCCCTTACCCCTTTTCTGTTTTCTGTGTAATTTGTTTGGTGAAGAAACCAGGTTGTTGGACGTGGTGTATTCCCACGGTTGGGGTTTTTCCGAAAGCGTCACTAGAGACCAGTCCCCACCGTGTTCCTCTGTTCTTTGTATTTCCTGTAAACTGATAGTTGGCCATCTAGGCTTGATCAGATTCCGGTTCAATTTTTTTTTTATGTTTATTTGTTTATTTTTGGAGGGAGAGGGTGCGCAAATGGAGGGGGGAGAGAGGGGGGGGAGAGAGAGAATCTCAAACAGGTTTCATACTGTCAGTGCAGAGCCTGACTCGGGGCGCGATCCCATGAGCCATGAGATCATGATCATGACCTGAGCTGAAATCAAGAGTTGGATGCTGGGGCACCTGGGGGGCTCAGTTGAGCATCCGACTTCGGCTCAGGTCATGATCTCACAGCTCGTGGGTTTGAGCCCCGTGTCAGGGTCTGTGCTCACAGCTCAGAGCCTGAAACCTGCTTCGGATTCTGTGTCTCCCTCTCTCCCTCTTTCTGCCCCTCCCGCGCTGACTCTCTCTCTCCCACTCTCTCTCTCAAAAATAAATAAACATTAAAAAAAGGAAATAAAAAAAAAAAGAGTTGGATGCTTAACCGATAGCCAACCAGGGGTCGCCAGGTTCAACCTTTTTTTCAGCGAGACAAATTCATCAACCGCACAGTGGTATCCTTTGGAAACACAAGTGGTTGTTATGGCAAATGTGACCTTGGACGCCTAGGACCTTGAATTCACTAGAAGTAGCTGATGATGGTGTTATAATTCTATAATGTTTCTTCCTTTCTTAGCTGGGATAGTTTCATAAAAATGCAGTTTCCTCTTTCTATTATTTGCTTATGCAGTGACACAGTTATCATGGGACAGTTCACATAGGAGAGCTCTGTTTTGCTGTCAGTTTTCAACATTTTCAGTTATTCCAATGGTCAACAGCAACCGATTCTACGTCTGCAACGTCATTTTGAACTCATGGATTTAAACATGCTTAATGCGTCTTAATTCATTATAGTCATTTTCCTAGCGATGCTCGTGCTCTCTCACCTTTGGTTAGTGGCAGCCTTTCCAAGTTGGCTTTTGAGATTTTTTTTCTGCTGGACTCTAGAAGTCTTTGGGGACCTCACTGCTGTCTGGTGCCAGCCTCCTCTGTCCTTCCCCTGCCCCAGACCTGGGGACAGCCATCAGTCATCCCTCCAGAAAAGAAGTCTTGTTTAATTTGTTAGTTTACGTTGGAAATGGTATTTCAAGACCACAATCTATGCTAGGTGTGTTCATTCCATTAATTTGTTCCTGAATTCTAGAACTTCCAGTGGACAGAGGCGGGAAATACAGGTTTACATATCAAGATCTGTAAAGAAAAATACCTCCGGGCTTCGTGCTGATTTTTCCCGCTCAAATTTAGGACTACAGTGTTATTAAATTTTTTTTTAAATGTTTATTTTTGATACAGAGACAGAGCGTGAACAGGAGAGGGGCAGAGAGAGAGGGAGACATAGAATCGGAAACAGGCTCCAGGTTCTGAGCTGTCAGCACAGAGCCCGACGCGGGGCTCGAACCCACGAACTGCGAGATCTTGACCTGAGCCGCAGGCAGACGCTTAACCGACTGAGCCACTCAGGGGCCCCAGGACTACAGGGTTCTTAATGTCATGTCTCCTCCTTTACATGTGTCATTTGGCTGCCACCACAGTGGCCTCATTCTCAAGGACATCAGTGTGATAGGACACTGGTTAAAACGGTGCCTTATCCCGTGTCATGCTCATGACAGTCTCAAAGTAGCAAAACCAAGGCCACCTCCTTTGAAAATAGCAAAAACGTTTGCATTTGTTTTCCCACCACTTACTGCTTATGACCGCTGTCCTCTGCTGACGTGGTCGGGACGGAGAGTGCCTGCACACCCTCCTTACCTTCTCACACCATTCAACGGGTCTCACCCACAAATGAACACATTCACAGCTCACGTCAGCTGTGTTGACGTGTCTCCGCTCTTGTTGGTTGTATGAAGCTATAAACTTACAAGGTTCTCCAGAAAGATCCACAGATGCATCCTGGCTCAGTCCTTACACGTTAAGTGGGTGACAGTCTCGATGACCAGCAGGGCTGGGTATAAAACCCTTCTGAGGTTTCTGGTTTCAAGTTATATTGTTCTCTTTTTAGTTAATCTCGTATCATTTTATTTTTATTTATTTATTTCTTAATGTTTTCTTTTCATTTACTTTTGTGAGGGAGAGAGAAAAAGAGAGAGAGAGAGAGAGAGAGAGAGAGAGAGACGCATGAGTGGGGGAAGGGCAGAGAGAGAGAGAGGGCGACACGGAATCCGAAGCAGCTCCAGGCTCTGAGCTGTCGGCACAGAGCCTGACTCAGGGCTCGACTCATGAACCGCGAGATCATGACCTGAGCCGAAGTCGGACCCAACTGACTGAGCCACTCAGGCGCCCCTCCTATCGTTTTATTTTAAAAGCTCTACGTTTTCTTCTAGCTTGTGGGTGCGTCCTCCTGGTGTTTTGCTGTCCACGGGTCCCCAGTTCTCCACATCTCTCCCCATTTCCACTTCCTCACCAACACTTGTTATTCTCTGTTTGTTTACATAGCAGCCCTCCTAATGGATATGCGATAATTTGAATTTATTTTAAACCAGGAGTGCACATGGCTTTTACAACAACAGAGGCTCGCTCCGGTTGTCCTGTGGAGGACGGATGGGTGAGTCTGGACAGGGAGGCTGGAGACCAGCTCGAATGCCCTGTTCCTACAACTCACCTGGAAAGAGACAGCGTCCCGTGTTTTCGGAAATATGAGATGTACCGAGCTTCTCACGCGATGACCATTTTGGTGGGGCAGCAGCCTGTTGGGAGCCAGGGTCTGGCTTTCGGGGGGGATTTTCCCGGAAGGGTCGGCGGGTAGCCCTGTCTTCGCACAGCTCCCCACGGGCACCCTGCACCCTGCCGCCTGCTCGCACACAAGCACTGGGAGCCCCGGCTGGGACCAGGGAGGGCACGCGGGGCCAAGACAAGCTTCTAAAACTGTCAGACATCACCTGTCCGAACGCCCTGCCCACCGCTGCTTGGAGCAGGCCTCAGCACCCGGGCCAGGACCGGCCAGCGGACAGCAGTGGGGAAGAGCCTCGTGCAGCGGGCATTTTCTACACTGGGGGGAATTCCGTGAACCGGGCAGTTTCCGTCTTTCAGGGAGGCAGGGAGCCCAGCACACGGAACGATCGGTCACAGTGCTCCGACCGGCGAGGGCGCGTAGACGTGAGCCGGGGGCAGAGGTGGGGAGCGGACTCGCGGCCGGTTGGCATGTCCTGAGCTGTCTGCGTTCTGACCGCAAACTCATTGTGCTTTTTCTCCTCACGAGAACGCGCATCCCATCAAAACCCACGAAGGGGGACCCACGTGATCGCCACAGGGATGTTTGCTACGGTTTTTCTGTGGGGATATGTCTGTGAGGACCGTTCCCCCAAAGATCAGACACCTCTATGAAGGTGACAAAAGTCACCTTTTACCGTCCTCCGGCCCCATACACGGAAATTCTAAAAGGGGGACATCAAGCACCCGCCTATAAACCATCTGATTGACCCGCGAGTATTTGCGCGGCGACACGAAAAGGTTAGTGCCAAGCAGAGGTGTGTCCCCGGGGGCCCCCCCTCGCCATCAGAAACTTTCTTGCAGAAACGGGCATCGTGCCAGAGGACACAGGAAAACGTCTTCCCGGACGCCACCCTCGGCTGTTTTCCGGGAACGGACAAGCGGGCTGGGTCGCGGGATCCCACTTTCCGTGTGTCGAGCTGCTGCGTTGATCGCAACCCACCTGTTGTATTAACATCTCCCCGAAGGACGCGTTTGAGCCGGGAGGCCCCCCCGGGAGCTCGCCCGCCCACCCCCTTCCCGCCGCCCCGCCCGCGCTCCGGCTCCCGCGTCCCTCCTTGCGAGGCCGACACGGACCGTCTTCGCATTGTACTTGGCCGAGGAAGGGCTTGTGATGTGGAATCGGAGGAGAAATCCCATTCGGAGAGGGCAGCGGACTCCTCGCCCGGCACAGCCAGCGTTTCAAAGTCAGCGTTGTTTGAAGGTTCAAAGAGCTATCAAATAATCAACAGTGTCATCCAACTTGCAGAAAAGAAAGTGGCTTTATTAGCACTGGGATTTTGTTACCTTTATTTGAAAACGGTGTGGCGAGTTGTCAAGCCGAGACTCATTCTTTAATTTAATCTATTTCAAGGCGCAAAGACCCGACTCGGTGTGCAGGCACGATTGTACTTCTGACGCGCCCGTTTCTAAACCTCGGGATTCAGATCTTCATCTTAAAAGCACTCCAGACTTCAGCCAGGGCGTCTGCCCTCCGTTAAAATACAATGCAGAGTTTCTGAAATAATTGTGCGGCGATGGCCATTTTTCCTCCGTGAAGCGCTTTCCACGTGAGGAGCGTCCTTTGAAGCAAGGAGCCGTGAAGAGGGCGGGGGCAGAGGTGAGACGTGTGTTACAGAAGTTTACGTTCCCGGCAGAGGGTGGGTTGCGGGGCGCAGGACCGACTCTATTGATATTCAGCGCTTTGACCTGCTGACAATAACCGCGGGCCCCGGGGTCACCGCGGCGGTGCATCTCTGGCTTGTGCGGCAGGGCAGAGACACGGGCCTCATCAGTCTCCGTGAGCCCGGGCGGGACGTCGGCAGGACTTGGGCCACGCGGTCACCAGTCGCTCCCGGGGAGAAACGGAGCCCGAGCACGTGGGGCAGGGGGCAGTCGGAGAAGGAACTCCTACCCACCCCATATCCCACAAGGCAAGCGATCTTCAGCTAATTTGCCTGCAGATTTGCAGCATGATGGGTAGTTTTCAGAACCTCATGCAGGAAGAGAAAGGGGAAAATTAATAGTGTATCCTGAAGCTGGAATTTTAAAGGGCACAGGCAGAGTAAGGCAACACCCTGCTGTTGCTATCTCTTTCTTTGTGTTAAAAAAAAAAAAAATTGCCTTTCCTGACTTTGAAAGTAGCGACTGCTTTTTTTAAAGGAAAAAAAAAAAAAGAAAGCCCTACCAACCATTTCTTTTTGACAATGGGGAACATTTTTCCCCTGGTACTCAACTCGTTTTGAATACGGCTGTGCCAGTCTTACGGAATACATAGCATGCGCGCGGTATTTTTATTACAGAACATCTAAGCAGCCCCCGGCGGAGGGGAGTGGGTGTGTGCGTGGCGGAGGGGGGATGGGGGGGCAGCAACTTGTTTATTGCAGGAAGGAAGGAGGTCTCCATCCCACGCGGGCCCCAGCTTGTGTTTCCACCAGCTTTGTTCTCCCACTGCCGCCTCGATCGGAGCCCCTGAAACGCCACCCGGATTTGCCTGGGTCACTTCGATGGCAGAAAGCGTGCGCGACTCAGGGTGGCCCGGAGGGCTTACCCGGCTCCGTCCGCAAAGCAGGCATCTGCCAGAGCCGCGTGTGGGGGGCAGTTCTGGCGCGCCCTTGCCGGGGCTCCTGGCCTGGTGTGTGTGCAGTGTGCCCGGCCTGGGGCTCGTCTGTGTGTGTGAGTGTCCACTCATCACCGGACCGGGGACTGCATTTCTGTTATTCCTTGTGCCTTCCAAATCCTGGAATCCGAAGGTCCCAAATACCTGTTTTTATTTTTTTGTTCGCGTGGCTCAGAGGGCTGAGGAAGCTGGGCGTGGTGGCCGCAATCCCTCAGGATGGCCGTGCACAGCCCCGGGGGACGCCCTTCAGGCAGAAGGATGAGGCGCCTCCCCCTGAGAGGGGACCCGCGTGGAGATGAGACCGTCCGCATTTTCAGCTTGCCAGCCCCCTCGTTTCTTACCAGCGGCACGTCGTTCGACTTTCCCTAAAGAGCAGTGGCCACACGTGTCTTCGGCGAGTGCGGGCATTTTCCCCCAGCAGGTGCAATGCCAGCGACACCACCCTTGGCCACCAGCTCACTGCACTGGGATCGTGTCTGCCTTTGCCTCAGTCCTTCCCCGGGACTTTCATCCCACTTACCCTGCCCTCTCGTCCAGCCCACTAAGCATGTTTTTTGATCTCCAAAAGAGTGCGAATCCTATAGGCGGATGGGCTCATTTCCATGAGCTGTATAAAGTCATTATCCAGATGAGCAAAGGCAAAGGAGAGGAGACCCCGCCGTCACTCTAGCCTGCTCGTCACAAGCTTGGGATGGACCAGGTTCGGGGCATCAAGGGCTCCAGATCCAACGGCAGTGGGGTCACAGTTCACACAGGAGCCGTGGCGGGAACGACCAGAGATTGTGGAGGTGGGCAGGGGGCTCTTCTGTGCTTTGACCTCAGCAAGCACACGGCACACACTCTCCTGCACACGCATGCACCCACACATGCACACACACTCGGACGCACTGTGTGCACACACATGCACACTCTCGTACGTATATACCTGCATGCACACAATACGTATATGTGCACACACTCATGTGCGTACATGCATGCACACAACACACATGTGTGCACTCTTATACATACATGCATGCACATGATACACATGTGCACACATGTGCGCACACTCATATATATACATGCATGCACACAATGCACATATGTACATACATGTGTGCACACACTCATGCACACACATACACACATGAATGCACACCTTTATACACATACTTGCCTACACACATTCTTATACACATATATGTACACACACACGCATTTGCACACATTCTCACACACATGCATACACACTTAAACACATAATTGCATGCCCGTGCTTTCTTATGCACATGCATGCACGCACATGCACATGTGTGCACGCTTTCACACACATGTATGCACATATACACACGCATGCATACACATGCACTCTTATACACATACTTGCACGCACACACATTGTTACACACAGGCATTCACACATGCATGTGCACACATAGGTATACACATATGTGCACACACACTTTTAAGCACACACACATGCACGCATACTTTTATACACATACTCGCATGCACATACATCCTCATACACGTGCACACACATACACATACAGTCGCACACATGTGGGCACATCCACCCCCACCCTTCGTCCCTTTCCTCCCCCGTACAACGCTCCTGTCTCTATTGAAGGGTTTTTGCTCACACCTCCCGCTCTTCTGTGGAGCGCACCACGTGGGGAGGGTGGAAGGATGCGACGGGCACCGGATTTGTTTTGGTCACGACTACATTTGGGGACCCTGTAACTGACGCTCGGGTCAGGCTGCAAGCACACTACACGCGGCCCCGCCCAGGGGGCCAGAGGGTGCACAGTATGACCTCGGCTCCTAGATGTTGTCTTATACGAATTCGTATATGTTTTTTGAAATAAAAAGTGAATAACGGCCGACTCTTCTGAAGAGCAGCCTAATCAGTTATTAAGCAAAAACTCCTTCAACGAGCCCGCGATTTCCTCCTCAGCCAACCCTTCTATTATTTATGTATTTCGATTTCTGGGTGGAAGATAAAGAAAGGTTTTGTCTTCCTTCCTCTTCCCCTGAGGCTCTTTAGAAACACCATTTAGAACCGAGGCCGCTGTCTTGTCTCAGACACGGCCGCTGGTGAGCTCTGGAGGGAAGGAGGCCCCTGTCCTGCCTGTGTCTCCCGGGCCCCGGCCTCTCCCCAGAATCGCTCTTGCATTTTCTTCTTACTTTTCCTCGTTGAAAGGGATGAGCGGCCCTGGTGCTCAGATGGTGTCACCGGCACCCCCAGCTGAGAGCGAGTAATTATTCCCACTCGGCGTGGCTTTGATACGCTTCCGAGGGCCGTCTCTGGCACAGCCACGCGGCCTTTGTTCCACCAGAGTCACTTTCCTCCTTGGGAAATGAATAAAGCAGTTGACAACACTGTGCAGGGGATGGGGAAACAGCTACACGTTGTTAACCTTTACAACACCGCCGATCGATCCTGCAGCCGAGGAGAGCGACGTCAGCACGACAGGGTGGGCTCCAGGCCCGGTGCGGCTTCTGGGGAGCAAAGGAGAAGCGTGGGATCGATCCGCACCACCCAGCTTGCGGCGACGTTCGGTGATGGGAGACGGGCTGAGGGCAGCGAGGCCCCTGGGGGGCTTCTGGTGTTTCCGGTGGCCGCCAAGACCCCGAGTTTCCCCCAGAACGCATGAAGTCAGGGCTTGCGAACCAGGGGCGCGCTGAGGTTCCCGGCTGGTGAGACCAGAGGCGAGGTCTTGTTAGACGCTTGGCCGAGCAGGTGCCGTGGGCTGGATGTGCCCCCAGAGGCATTTGTGGGGGTCCCAACGGCGGAGCCTGAGAACAAACGTCTGTTGTTTGGGCCCCCGGCTGGTGGCGTTTTGTGAAGGCGGCCCGAGCACGCGCACCCGGCAGGTGACTGGAAAAATCCAGCTTTAAATCCCCATGTCTCTTCCACTTTGAATAAGAGAAGACATCTCATTCCCCAAAACCTCGTCAGAACTTCTCAACTGGGGCCGTAGAGTCACTGTCTGTAAACACGACATGACATCAGCAGCTCGTGAATTTCAGCGAGACAAACGTTTGGGCAGATGGTGTTCGGGGCCTGAGCGCCGAGCTCCACACGTGACCCCCACTGAGCGTGGGCGAGAACGTGTGTGGACAGACCGTGGCCGTCAGCACGGCGGCGAGCCTGGGTTTCTGACGCGCCCTCGGAGCGGGCCCACTCGTCTGGGCCGCTCCGTGCACCTTGGTTCTGAAAATATTTTCAGTGGAAGTTTTATTTGTGCTTTTGCTGCACGAAGACTCACTTGTTCCTTCCCTCTGATTTCTGATTCTGCCAGAGGCACCGTTAGAACAAGGGCTCCGATAAGGGGGGAAGAAAAAAACTGGGCCAGGAATTAAATTAATGCGTTTAGACAAATATCCGTTCCATCTCCAATTACATTTGTGGATCAAAGACCGTTCGTTAAAGTTTTGCTTTTGAAAAACAGGGGGAGATTTTACTTTCTCGTCTGATATTTTTATGAGACTTGATGGGGCCGGTGGGGGGCGGGGCGGGGAAGGAGGGCCCTCCAGCCGGGACGGGGGGCAGCCTGGAGGACCCCGACGCCAACCTCGGGGTCAGACTCGTGTCCGAGTTTCTCCTTTCACTCCGGTTACTCTGCTCGCTGGACGTGGCGGCCTGTGTGCACTCCGCCGTGGACGCGGAGCCTTCTAGAGGCTGCGGGGAGGACGGATGGAATGCGGGAAGCTAACCAGGGCCAATGCGAGAAAAGCTCTGGGGGTCTCACTGGGCGATTCCAGCTCGGTGACATTCTGGAAAAGGCACAGCAGCGGAGGCGTGAACAGGGGCATCCCTGGCGGGGGGGGGGATGCGGCTCGAGACAGGGAGACCACGCCGTGTGCCCGAGCCCGCAGACATTCGCCCAAGCCCACAGAATGGCCAACACCAAGAGCGAACCCCAGCCTAAGAGCTGCACTCTGGGGAGGACGACAAGTCCGTGTGGGTCATCGTTGTGACAAGTGTCCCCCTGGTGGGGATGCTGACAGCCTGGAGGCCGTGCACCTGAGGGGTTAAAGTCTATTTAAAAGGAGAAAGAGGGACGGACAGAAGTTTTTAAACATAAGCAAAGCTGCTTTGGGTCTGAGTCCCGCACGGTAGCAGCACAGAGACCAAGCGGTTTGGGGTGCGGAGGGGAGGGCAGCCAGTGGAAGCGGGGCAGGGGGAGCAGCCTCGGAGGCCGCGGGCAGGAAGGGAAGGGGCCCCAGTGGAAAATGCAGGCCTGCAGGTAAATCTCAGAAAGCCCGGTTCTGACACACAGAGGGAACAGCATGGGGGGCTGGGAAGACGGTGGACCCCGGGAGACGGTGCCCGTGGGTGGAGTGTGGCCACAGGGGCACCCAGGAGAGGTCACACCTGGACCCCCGCCCACGCACCCCAGCGCGTGCATTGTCGCGAAGCCTCGGGGCGTGGTGTGCCGGCATCATGGGGCATCACGGGGCAGCGGATCCTGGTCGGTGCGCTTGGGTGCGTAGAATTTCTTCCCTCTCCCATCTACCCGTGTCCCGTTTGCATTCAGGGACTGGAATCCATGGAGCTTATCTCCTAGAGAAACACGCAGCTGTAAGCACACGATAAACACCCAAATAAAGTCCCTCCTGAGAGACACAACCGGGAAAACAGGGGAGGAGGCGGGGGGGGGGGGGCAGCCAAGAATGCTTCATGGAGGAGGTGGTGTGGGACCTGAGGCCAGGATGACAAGAATCAGGTCACCGTTGAAAGGTCCGGGTCCGGGTCTGGGTCAAAGAGTGTTGTAGGAAAAGGGAGGGGCAAGGGCTGAAGCCCGGAGCCGGGTGTTCCAGAAACCCCCGTGTGAGCATGCTGACATGAGGTGGTCACGGGCGGCTGACTTTCCGGGTTTGGGCTCCAAAGGTCCTGTGTTCCAGGAAGCCCCTCCATCCCGGGGCAAAGCAGGACGGTAGTCACCAGAACCACACGGGGGCCCTGGTGAGGCTGTATTTCACTTTAACCAGGAGGCACTGTTCACGATACCCACTCGAGGCTCCGACCTTGGGGGGGCCCTTCCCGCAGCAGCACTCAGCCAGCCGGATGCTTGGAGGGGCACCTGGTAAGAGTAAATCCTGTCCGCGGGATCCCCCTCCCATGTGTCTCCAGCAGCACAGCTCCCCCTGGCTCTCTGTCCCGATGGGCCCCTAACCGGCCTGTGCTGTTCCACACACCGCCTTCTCCCTGGATTCCAGGAGAGCCTCAGCTCACGCTGCCCGCCCAGCGCCGACCCACCCAGACAGCAGGGACAGACTCTCACGCAGGAGACCTGCTTCTCTGTCTCTTCAAGTGGCCGGGGACAGCCTGAGGGGGAAGCGCTCACGGTCTCCTGTGGTGTGGTCGCTGCACGATCCAATTCATTGTCTTTGATTCTGATGAAGCAAAATTTCACATGTGCATCCTGGTCCTGGAGTAGGGCTCAGTTTACAGTAACATGCTGATAAGGAAACCTGGAATAGGGCTCAGTTTACAGTAACATGCTGATAAGAAAACCTGGAATAGGGCTCAGTTTATAGTAACACCCTCCAAATAAAACCTGGAATAGGGCTCGGTTCATAGTAGCATGCTCCAAGGAAAACCTGGAATAGGGCTCAGTTTACAGCA